>NW_027616529.1:0-261921 GCF_964187855.1 Myxine glutinosa
AAACACTTTTTGCACTTGTGATAGTGTTGAAAAACCACTTTTCGCACTTGTGTTAGTGTTGAAAAACCACACTTTCGCACTTGTGTTGGTGCAGGAAACCACTTTTGCACTTGTATTAGTGTGGAAAAAACACTTTTTGCACTTGTGATAGTGTTGAAAAACCAATTTTCGCACTTGTGTTAGTGTTGAAAAACCACTTTTCGCACTTGTGTTGGTGCAGGAAACCACTTTTGCACTTGTATTAGTGTGGGAAAAACACTTTTTGCACTTGTGATAGTGTTGAAAAACCACTTTTCGCACTTGTGTTAGTGTTGAAAAACCACTTTTCGCACTTGTGTTAGTGTTGAAAAACCACTTTTCGCACTTGTGTTGGTGCAGGAAACCACTTTTGCACTTGTATTAGTGTGGAAAAACCACTTTTCGCATTTGTGTTAGTGTTGAAAAAACACTTTTCGCACTTGTGTTAGTGTTGAAAAACCACTTTTCGCACTTGTGTTGGTGCAGGAAACCACTTTTGCACTTGTATGAGTGTGGAAAAAACACTTTTTGCACTTGTGATAGTGTTGAAAAACCAATTTTCGCACTTGTGTTAGTGTTGAAAAACCACTTTTCACACTTGTGTTGGTGCAGGAAACCACTTTTGCACTTGTATTAGTGTGGAAAAAAGACTTTTTGCACTTGTGATAGTGTTGAAAAACCAATTTTCGCACTTGTGTTTGTGTTGAAAAACCACTTTTCGCACTTGTGCTGGTGCAGGAAACCACTTTTGCACTTGTATTAGTGTGGGAAAAACACTTTTTGCACTTGTGATAGTGTTGAAAAACCACTTTTCGCACTTGTGTTAGTGTTGAAAAACCACATTTCGCACTTGTGTTAGTGTTGAAAAACCACTTTTCGCACTCATGTTGGTGCAGGAAACCACTTTTGCACTTGTATTAGTGTGGAAAAAACGCTTTTTGCACTTGTGATAGTGTTGAAAAACCACTTTTTGCACTTGTGTTAGTGTTGAAAAACCACTTTTCGTACTTGTGTTGGTGCAGGAAACCACTTTTGCACTTGTATTAGTGTGGAAAAACCACTTTTCGCACTTGTGTTAGTGTTGAAAAAACACTTTTCGCACTTGTGTTAGTGTTGAAAAACCACTTTTTGCACTTGTGTTGGTGCAGGAAACCACTTTTGCACTTGTATTAGTGTGGAAAAAAGACTTTTTGCACTTGTGATAGTGTTGAAGAACCACTTTTCGCACTTGTGTTAGTGTTGAAAAAACACTTTTCGCACTTGTGTTGGTGCAGGAAACCACTTTTGCACTTGTATTAGTGTGGAAAAATCACTTTTCGCACATGTGTTAGTGTTGAAAAACCACTTTTCGCACTTGTGTTAGTGTTGAAAAACCACTTTTCGCACTTGTGTTGGTGCAGGAAACCACTTTTGCACTTGTATTAGTGTGGAAAAAACACTTTTTGCACTTGTGATAGTGTTGAAAAACCACTTTTCGCACTTGTGTTAGTGTTGAAAAACCACTTTTCGCACTTGTGTTAGTGTTGAAAAACCACTTTTCGCACTTGTGTTGGTGCAGGAAACCACTTTTGCACTTGTATTAGTGTGGAAAAACCACTTTTCGCACATGTGTTAGTGTTGAAAAACCACTTTTTGCACTTGTGTTAGTGTTGAAAAACCACTTTTCGCACTTGTGTTAGTGTTGAAAAACCACTTTTCGCACTTGTGTTGGTGCAGGAAACCACTTTTGCACTTGTATTAGTGTGGAAAAAACACTTTTCGCACTTGTGTTAGTGTTGAAAAACCACTTTTCGCACTTGTGTTAGTGTTGAAAAACCATTTTTCGCACTTGTGTTAGTGTTGAAAAACCACTTTTCGCACTTGTGTTGGTGCAGGAAACCACTTTTGCACTTGTATTAGTGTGGAAAAAACACTTTTTGCACTTGTGATATTGTTGAAAAACCACTTTTCGCACTTGTGTTAGTGTTGAAAAACCACACTTTCGCACTTATGTTGGTGCAGGAAACCTCTTTTGCACTTGTATTAGTGTGGAAAAACATTTTTTGCACTTGTGATAGTGTTGAAAAACCACTTTTCGCACTTGTGTTAGTGTTGAAAAACCACTTTTCGCACTTGTGTTGGTGCAGGAAACCACTTTTGCACTTGTATTAGTGTGGAAAAAACAGTTTTTGCACTTGTGATTGTGTTGAAAAACCACTTTTCGCACTTGTGTTAGTGTTGAAAAACCACTTTTCGCACTTGTGTTGGTGCAGGAAACCACTTTTGCACTTGTATTAGTGTGGAAAAACCACTTTTCGCACTTGTGTTAGTGTTGAAAAACCACTTTTCGCACTTGTGTTAGTGTTGAAAAACCACTTTTCGCACTTGTGTTGGTGCAGGAAACCACTTTTGCACTTGTATTAGTGTGGAAAAAACACTTTTCGCACTTGTGTTAGTGTTGAAAAACCACTTTTCGCACTTGTGTTAGTGTTGAAAAACCACTTTTCGCACTTGTGTTGGTGCAGGAAACCACTTTTGCACTTGTATTAGTGTGGAAAAACCACTTTTCGCACTTGTGTTAGTGTTGAAAAACCACTTTTCGCACTTGTGTTAGTGTTGTAAAAACACTTTTCGCACTTGTGTTGGTGCAGGAAACCACTTTTGCATTTGTATTAGTGTGGAAAAATCACTTTTCGCACATGTGTTAGTGTTGAAAAACCACTTTTCGCACTTGTGTTAGTGTTGAAAAACCACTTTTCACACTTGTGTTGGTGCAGGAAACCACTTTTGCACTTGTATTAGTGTGGAAAAAACCACTTTTCGCACATGTGTTAGTGTTGAAAAACCACTTTTTGCACTTGTGTTAGTGTTGAAAAACCACTTTTCGCACTTGTGTTAGTGTTGAAAAACCACTTTTCGCACTTGTGTTAGTGTTGAAAAACCACTTTTCGCACTTGTGTTAGTGTTGAAAAACCACTTTTCGCATTTGTGTTAGTGTTGAAAAACCACTTTTCGCACTTGTGTTGGTGCAGGAAACCACTTTTGCACTTGTATTAGTGTGGAAAAAACACTTTTTGCACTTGTGATATTGTTGAAAAACCACTTTTCGCACTTGTGTTAGTGTTGAAAAACCACTTTTCGCACTTGTGTTGGTGCAGGAAACCACTTTTGCACTTGTATTAGTGTGGAAAAAACACTTTTTGCACTTGTGATAGTGTTGAAAAACCACTTTTCGCACTTGTGTTAGTGTTGAAAAACCACTTTTCGCACTTGTGTTGGTGCAGGAAACCACTTTTGCACTTGTATTAGTGTGGAAAAAACACTTTTTGCACTTGTGATAGTGTTGAAAAACCACTTTTCGCACTTGTGTTAGTGTTGAAAAACCACTTTTCGCACTTGTGTTGGTGCAGGAAACCACTTTTGCACTTGTATTAGTGTGGAAAAACCACTTTTCGCACTTGTGTTAGTGTTGAAAAACCACTTTTTGCACTTGTGTTAGTGTTGAAAAACCACTTTTCGCACTTGTGTTAGTGTTGAAAAACCACATTTCGCACTTGTGTTGGTGCAGGAAACCACTTTTGCACTTGTATTAGTGTGGAAAAAACACTTTTCGCACTTGTGTTAGTGTTGAAAAACCACTTTTCGCACTTGTGTTAGTGTTGAAAAACCACTTTTCGCACTTGTGTTAGTGTTGAAAAACCACTTTTCGCACTTGTGTTGGTGCAGGAAACCACTTTTGCACTTGTATTAGTGTGGAAAAAACACTTTTTGCACTTGTGATAGTGTTGAAAAACCACTTTTCGCACTTGTGTTAGTGTAGAAAAACCACTTTTCGCACTTGTGTTGGTGCAGGAAAACCACTTTTGCACTTGTATTAGTGTGGAAAAATCACTTTTCGCACATGTGTTAGTGTTGAAAAACCACTTTTCGCACTTGTGTTAGTGTTGAAAAACCACTTTTCGCACTTGTGTTGGTGCAGGAAACCACTTTTGCACTTGTATTAGTGTGGAAAAAACACTCTTTGCACTTGTGATAGTGTTGAAAAGCCTCTTTTCGCACTTGTGTTAGTGTTGAAAAACCACTTTTCGCACTTGTGTTGGTGCAGGAAACCACTTTTGCACTTGTATTAGTGTGGAAAAAAGACTTTTTGCACTTGTGATAGTGTTGAAGAACCACTTTTCGCACTTGTGTTAGTGTTGAAAAAACACTTTTCGCACTTGTGTTGGTGCAGGAAACCACTTTTGCACTTGTATTAGTGTGGAAAAATCACTTTTCGCACATGTGTTAGTGTTGAAAAACCACTTTTCGCACTTGTGTTAGTGTTGAAAAACCACTTTTCGCACTTGTGTTGGTGCAGGAAACCACTTTTGCACTTGTATTAGTGTGGAAAAAACACTTTTTGCACTTGTGATAGTGTTGAAAAACCACTTTTCGCACTTGTGTTAGTGTTGAAAAACCACTTTTCGCACTTGTGTTAGTGTTGAAAAACCACTTTTCGCACTTGTGTTGGTGCAGGAAACCACTTTTGCACTTGTATTAGTGTGGAAAAACCACTTTTCGCACATGTGTTAGTGTTGAAAAACCACTTTTTGCACTTGTGTTAGTGTTGAAAAACCACTTTTCGCACTTGTGTTAGTGTTGAAAAACCACTTTTCGCACTTGTGTTGGTGCAGGAAACCACTTTTGCACTTGTATTAGTGTGGAAAAAACACTTTTCGCACTTGTGTTAGTGTTGAAAAACCACTTTTCGCACTTGTGTTAGTGTTGAAAAACCATTTTTCGCACTTGTGTTAGTGTTGAAAAACCACTTTTCGCACTTGTGTTGGTGCAGGAAACCACTTTTGCACTTGTATTAGTGTGGAAAAAACACTTTTTGCACTTGTGATATTGTTGAAAAACCACTTTTCGCACTTGTGTTAGTGTTGAAAAACCACACTTTCGCACTTATGTTGGTGCAGGAAACCTCTTTTGCACTTGTATTAGTGTGGAAAAACATTTTTTGCACTTGTGATAGTGTTGAAAAACCACTTTTCGCACTTGTGTTAGTGTTGAAAAACCACTTTTCGCACTTGTGTTGGTGCAGGAAACCACTTTTGCACTTGTATTAGTGTGGAAAAAACAGTTTTTGCACTTGTGATTGTGTTGAAAAACCACTTTTCGCACTTGTGTTAGTGTTGAAAAACCACTTTTCGCACTTGTGTTGGTGCAGGAAACCACTTTTGCACTTGTATTAGTGTGGAAAAACCACTTTTCGCACTTGTGTTAGTGTTGAAAAACCACTTTTCGCACTTGTGTTAGTGTTGAAAAACCACTTTTCGCACTTGTGTTGGTGCAGGAAACCACTTTTGCACTTGTATTAGTGTGGAAAAAACACTTTTCGCACTTGTGTTAGTGTTGAAAAACCACTTTTCGCACTTGTGTTAGTGTTGAAAAACCACTTTTCGCACTTGTGTTGGTGCAGGAAACCACTTTTGCACTTGTATTAGTGTGGAAAAACCACTTTTCGCACTTGTGTTAGTGTTGAAAAACCACTTTTCGCACTTGTGTTAGTGTTGTAAAAACACTTTTCGCACTTGTGTTGGTGCAGGAAACCACTTTTGCATTTGTATTAGTGTGGAAAAATCACTTTTCGCACATGTGTTAGTGTTGAAAAACCACTTTTCGCACTTGTGTTAGTGTTGAAAAACCACTTTTCACACTTGTGTTGGTGCAGGAAACCACTTTTGCACTTGTATTAGTGTGGAAAAAACCACTTTTCGCACATGTGTTAGTGTTGAAAAACCACTTTTTGCACTTGTGTTAGTGTTGAAAAACCACTTTTCGCACTTGTGTTAGTGTTGAAAAACCACTTTTCGCACTTGTGTTAGTGTTGAAAAACCACTTTTCGCACTTGTGTTAGTGTTGAAAAACCACTTTTCGCATTTGTGTTAGTGTTGAAAAACCACTTTTCGCACTTGTGTTGGTGCAGGAAACCACTTTTGCACTTGTATTAGTGTGGAAAAAACACTTTTTGCACTTGTGATATTGTTGAAAAACCACTTTTCGCACTTGTGTTAGTGTTGAAAAACCACTTTTCGCACTTGTGTTGGTGCAGGAAACCACTTTTGCACTTGTATTAGTGTGGAAAAAACACTTTTTGCACTTGTGATAGTGTTGAAAAACCACTTTTCGCACTTGTGTTAGTGTTGAAAAACCACTTTTCGCACTTGTGTTGGTGCAGGAAACCACTTTTGCACTTGTATTAGTGTGGAAAAAACACTTTTTGCACTTGTGATAGTGTTGAAAAACCACTTTTCGCACTTGTGTTAGTGTTGAAAAACCACTTTTCGCACTTGTGTTGGTGCAGGAAACCACTTTTGCACTTGTATTAGTGTGGAAAAACCACTTTTTGCACTTGTGTTAGTGTTGAAAAACCACTTTTTGCACTTGTGTTAGTGTTGAAAAACCACTTTTCGCACTTGTGTTAGTGTTGAAAAACCACATTTCGCACTTGTGTTGGTGCAGGAAACCACTTTTGCACTTGTATTAGTGTGGAAAAAACACTTTTCGCACTTGTGTTAGTGTTGAAAAACCACTTTTCGCACTTGTGTTAGTGTTGAAAAACCACTTTTCGCACTTGTGTTAGTGTTGAAAAACCACTTTTCGCACTTGTGTTGGTGCAGGAAACCACTTTTGCACTTGTATTAGTGTGGAAAAAACACTTTTTGCACTTGTGATAGTGTTGAAAAACCACTTTTCGCACTTGTGTTAGTGTAGAAAAACCACTTTTCGCACTTGTGTTGGTGCAGGAAAACCACTTTTGCACTTGTATTAGTGTGGAAAAATCACTTTTCGCACATGTGTTAGTGTTGAAAAACCACTTTTCGCACTTGTGTTAGTGTTGAAAAACCACTTTTCGCACTTGTGTTGGTGCAGGAAACCACTTTTGCACTTGTATTAGTGTGGAAAAAACACTCTTTGCACTTGTGATAGTGTTGAAAAGCCTCTTTTCGCACTTGTGTTAGTGTTGAAAAACCACTTTTCGCACTTGTGTTGGTGCAGGAAACCACTTTTGCACTTGTATTAGTGTGGAAAAACCACTTTTCGCACTTGTGTTAGTGTTGAAAAACCACTTTTCGCACTTGTGTTAGTGTTGAAAAACCACTTTTCGCACTTGTGTTAGTGTTGAAAAACCACTTTTCGCACTTGTGTTGGTGCAGGAAACCACTTTTGCACTTGTATTAGTGTGGAAAAAACACTTTTCGCACTTGTGTTAGTGTTGAAAAACCACTTTTCGCACTTGTGTTAGTATTGAAAAACCACTTTTCGCACTTGTGTTAGTGTTGAAAAACCACTTTTCGCACTTGTGTTAGTGTTGAAAAACCACTTTTCGCACTTGTGTTGGTGCAGGAAACCACTTTTGCACTTGTATTAGTGTGGAAAAAACACTTTTCGCACTTGTGTTAGTGTTGAAAAACCACTTTTCGCACTTGTGTTAGTATTGAAAAACCACTTTTCGCACTTGTGTTAGTGTTGAAAAACCACTTTTCGCACTTGCGTTGGTGCAGGAAACCACTTTTGCACTTGTATTAGTGTGGAAAAAAGACTTTTTGCACTTGTGATAGTGTTGAAAAACCACTTTTCGCACTTGTGTTAGTGTTGAAAAACCACTTTTCGCACTTGTGTTGGTGCAGGAAACCACTTTTGCATTTGTATTAGTGTGGAAAAATCACTTTTCGCACATGTGTTAGTGTTGAAAAACCACTTTTCGCACTTGTGTTAGTGTTGAAAAACCACTTTTCGCACTTGTGTTGGTGCAGGAAACCACTTTTGCACTTGTATTAGTGTGGAAAAAACACTTTTTGCACTTGTGATAGTGTTGAAAAACCACTTTTCGCACTTGTGTGAGTGTTGAAAAACCACTTTTCGCACTTGTGTTGGTGCAGGAAACCACTTTTGCACTTGTATTAGTGTGGAAAAACCACTTTTCGCACTTGTGTTAGTGTTGAAAAACCACTTTTCGCACTTGTGTTAGTGTTGAAAAACCACTTTTCGCACTTGTGTTAGTGTTGAAAAACCACTTTTCGCACTTGTGTTGGTGCAGGAAACCACTTTTGCACTTGTATTAGTGTGGAAAAAACACTTTTCGCACTTGTGTTAGTGTTGAAAAACCACTTTTCGCACTTGTGTTAGTATTGAAAAACCACTTTTCGCACTTGTGTTAGTGTTGAAAAACCACTTTTCGCACTTGTGTTGGTCCAGGAAACCACTTTTGCACTTGTATTAGTGTGGAAAAAACACTTTTTGCACTTGTGATCGTGTTGAAAAACCACTTTTCGCACTTGTGTTAGTGTTGAAAAACCACACTTTCGCACTTGTGTTGGTGCAGGAAACCACTTTTGCACTTGTATTAGTGTGGAAAAAACACTGTTTGCACTTGTGATAGTGTTGAAAAACCAATTTTCGCACTTGTGTTAGTGTTGAAAAACCACTTTTCGCACTTGTGTTGGTGCAGGAAACCACTTTTACACTTGTATTAGTGTGGGAAAAACACTTTTTGCACTTGTGATAGTGTTGAAAAACCACTTTTCGCACTTGTGTTAGTGTTGAAAAACCACTTTTCGCACTTGTGTTAGTGTTGAAAAACCACTTTTCGCACTTGTGTTGGTGCAGGAAACCACTTTTGCACTTGTATTAGTGTGGAAAAAAACACTTTTTGCACTTGTGATAGTGTTGAAAAACCACTTTTCGCACTTGTGTTAGTGTTGAAAAACCACTTTTCGCACTTGTGTTGGTGCAGGAAACCACTTTTGCACTTGTATTAGTGTGGAAAAATCACTTTTCGCACATGTGTTAGTGTTGAAAAACCACTTTTCGCACTTGTGTTAGTGTTGAAAAACCACTTTTCGCACTTGTGTTGGTGCAGGAAACCACTTTTGCACTTGTATTAGTGTGGAAAAAACACTTTTTGCACTTGTGATAGTGTTGAAAAGCCACTTTTCGCACTTGTGTTAGTGTTGAAAAACCACTTTTCGCACTTGTGTTGGTGCAGGAAACCACTTTTGCACTTGTATTAGTGTGGAAAAACCACTTTTCGCACTTGTGTTAGTGTTGAAAAACCACTTTTCGCACTTGTGTTAGTGTTGAAAAACCACTTTTCGCACTTGTGTTAGTGTTGAAAAACCACTTTTCGCACTTGTGTTGGTGCAGGAAACCACTTTTGCACTTGTATTAGTGTGGAAAAACACTTTTCGCACTTGTGTTAGTGTTGAAAAACCACTTTTCGCACTTGTGTTAGTATTGAAAAACCACTTTTCGCACTTGTGTTAGTGTTGAAAAACCACTTTTCGCACTTGTGTTGGTGCAGGAAACCACTTTTGCACTTGTATTAGTGTGGAAAAAACACTTTTTGCACTTGTGATAGTGTTGAAAAACCACTTTTCGCACTTGTGTTAGTGTTGAAAAACCACACTTTCGCACTTGTGTTGGTGCAGGAAACAACTTTTGCACTTGTATTAGTGTGGAAAAAACACTTTTTGCACTTGTGTTAGTGTTGAAAAACCAATTTTCGCACTTGTGTTAGTGTTGAAAAACCACTTTTCGCACTTGTGTTGGTGCAGGAAACCACTTTTGCACTTGTATTAGTGTGGGAAAAACACTTTTTGCACTTGTGATAGTGTTGAAAAACCACTTTTCGCACTTGTGTTAGTGTTGAAAAACCACATTTCGCACTTGTGTTAGTGTTGAAAAACCACTTTTCGCACTTGTGTTGGTGCAGGAAACCACTTTTGCACTTGTATTAGTGTGGAAAAAACACTTTTTGCACTTGTGATAGTGTTGAAAAACCACTTTTCGCACTTGTGTTAGTGTTGAAAAACCACTTTTCGCACTTGTGTTGGTGCAGGAAACCACTTTTGCACTTGTATTAGTGTGGAAAAACCACTTTTCGCACTTGTGTTAGTGTTGAAAGACCACTTTTCGCACTTGTGTTAGTGTTGAAAAACCACTTTTCGCACTTGTGTTCGTGTTGAAAAACCACATTTCGCACTTGTGTTGGTGCAGGAAACCACTTTTGCACTTGTATTAGTGTGGAAAAAACACTTTTCGCACTTGTGTTAGTGTTGAAAAACCACTTTTCGCACTTGTGTTAGTGTTGAAAAACCACTTTTCGCACTTGTGTTAGTGTTGAAAAACCACTTTTCGCACTTGTGTTGGTGCAGGAAACCACTTTTGCACTTGTATTAGTGTGGAAAAAACACTTTTTGCACTTGTGTTAGTGTTGAAAAACCACTTTTCGCACTTGTGTTAGTGTTGAAAAACCACATTTCGCACTTGTGTTGGTGCAGGAAACCACTTTTGCACTTGTATTGGTGTGGAAAAAACACTTTTCGCACTTGTGTTAGTGTTGAAAAACCACTTTTCGCACTTGTGTTAGTGTTGAAAAACCACTTTTCGCACTTGTGTTAGTGTTGAAAAACCACTTTTCGCACTTGTGTTGGTGCAGGAAACCACTTTTGCACTTGTATTAGTGTGGAAAAAACACTTTTTGCACTTGTGATAGTGTTGAAAAACCACTTTTCGCACTTGTGTTAGTGTTGAAAAACCACTTTTCGCACTTGTGTTGGTGCAGGAAACCACTTTTGCACTTGTATTAGTGTGGAAAAACCACTTTTCGCACTTGTGTTAGTGTTGAAAAACCACTTTTCGCACTTGTGTTAGTGTTGAAAAACCACTTTTCGCACTTGTGTTAGTGTTGAAAAACCACTTTTCGCACTTGTGTTGGTGCAGGAAACCACTTTTGCACTTGTATTAGTGTGGAAAAAACACTTTTCGCACTTGTGTTAGTGTTGAAAAACCACTTTTCGCACTTGTGTTAGTGTTGAAAAACCACTTTTCGCACTTGCGTTGGTGCAGGAAACCACTTTTTCACTTGTATTAGTGTGGAAAAAAGACTTTTTGCACTTGTGATAGTGTTGAAAAACCACTGTTCGCACTTGTGTTAGTGTTGAAAAACAACTTTTCGCACTTGTGTTGGTGCAGGAAACCACTTTTGCATTTGTATTAGTGTGGAAAAATCACTTTTCGCACATGTGTTAGTGTTGAAAAACCACTTTTCGCACTTGTGTTAGTGTTGAAAAACCACTTTTCGCACTTGTGTTGGTGCAGGAAACCACTTTTGCACTTGTATTAGTGTGGAAAAAACACTTTTTGCACTTGTGATAGTGTTGAAAAACCACTTTTCGCACTTGTGTGAGTGTTGAAAAACCACTTTTCGCACTTGTGTTGGTGCAGGAAACCACTTTTGCACTTGTATTAGTGTGGAAAAACCACTTTTCGCACTTGTGTTAGTGTTGAAAAACCACTTTTCGCACTTGTGTTAGTGTTGAAAAACCACTTTTCGCACTTGTGTTAGTGTTGAAAAACCACTTTTCGCACTTGTGTTGGTGCAGGAAACCACTTTTGCACTTGTATTAGTGTGGAAAAAACACTTTTCGCACTTGTGTTAGTGTTGAAAAACCACTTTTCGCACTTGTGTTAGTATTGAAAAACCACTTTTCGCACTTGTGTTAGTGTTGAAAAACCACTTTTCGCACTTGTGTTGGTGCAGGAAACCACTTTTGCACTTGTATTAGTGTGGAAAAAACACATTTCGCACTTGTGTTAGTGTTGAAAAACCACTTTTCGCACTTGTGTTAGTGTTGAAAAACCACTTTTCGCACTTGTGTTGGTGCAGGAAACCACTTTTGCACTTGTATTAGTGTGGAAAAAACACTTTTTGCACTTGTGATATTGTTGAAAAACCACTTTTCGCACTTGTGTTAGTGTTGAAAAACCACACTTTCGCACTTATGTTGGTGCAGGAAACCTCTTTTGCACTTGTATTAGTGTGGAAAAACATTTTTTGCACTTGTGATAGTGTTGAAAAACCACTTTTCGCACTTGTGTTAGTGTTGAAAAACCACTTTTCGCACTTGTGTTGGTGCAGGAAACCACTTTTGCACTTGTATTAGTGTGGAAAAAACAGTTTTTGCACTTGTGATTGTGTTGAAAAACCACTTTTCGCACTTGTGTTAGTGTTGAAAAACCACTTTTCACACTTGTGTTGGTGCAGGAAACCACTTTTGCACTTGTATTAGTGTGGAAAAACCACTTTTCGCACTTGTGTTAGTGTTGAAAAACCACTTTTCGCACTTGTGTTAGTGTTGAAAAACCACTTTTCGCACTTGTGTTGGTGCAGGAAACCACTTTTGCACTTGTATTAGTGTGGAAAAAACACTTTTCGCACTTGTGTTAGTGTTGAAAAACCACTTTTCGCACTTGTGTTAGTGTTGAAAAACCACTTTTCGCACTTGTGTTGGTGCAGGAAACCACTTTTGCACTTGTATTAGTGTGGAAAAACCACTTTTCGCACTTGTGTTAGTGTTGAAAAACCACTTTTCGCACTTGTGTTAGTGTTGTAAAAACACTTTTCGCACTTGTGTTGGTGCAGGAAACCACTTTTGCATTTGTATTAGTGTGGAAAAATCACTTTTCGCACATGTGTTAGTGTTGAAAAACCACTTTTCGCACTTGTGTTAGTGTTGAAAAACCACTTTTCACACTTGTGTTGGTGCAGGAAACCACTTTTGCACTTGTATTAGTGTGGAAAAAACCACTTTTCGCACATGTGTTAGTGTTGAAAAACCACTTTTTGCACTTGTGTTAGTGTTGAAAAACCACTTTTCGCACTTGTGTTAGTGTTGAAAAACCACTTTTCGCACTTGTGTTAGTGTTGAAAAACCACTTTTCGCACTTGTGTTAGTGTTGAAAAACCACTTTTCGCATTTGTGTTAGTGTTGAAAAACCACTTTTCGCACTTGTGTTGGTGCAGGAAACCACTTTTGCACTTGTATTAGTGTGGAAAAAACACTTTTTGCACTTGTGATATTGTTGAAAAACCACTTTTCGCACTTGTGTTAGTGTTGAAAAACCACTTTTCGCACTTGTGTTGGTGCAGGAAACCACTTTTGCACTTGTATTAGTGTGGAAAAAACACTTTTTGCACTTGTGATAGTGTTGAAAAACCACTTTTCGCACTTGTGTTAGTGTTGAAAAACCACTTTTCGCACTTGTGTTGGTGCAGGAAACCACTTTTGCACTTGTATTAGTGTGGAAAAAACACTTTTTGCACTTGTGATAGTGTTGAAAAACCACTTTTCGCACTTGTGTTAGTGTTGAAAAACCACTTTTCGCACTTGTGTTGGTGCAGGAAACCACTTTTGCACTTGTATTAGTGTGGAAAAACCACTTTTCGCACTTGTGTTAGTGTTGAAAAACCACTTTTTGCACTTGTGTTAGTGTTGAAAAACCACTTTTCGCACTTGTGTTAGTGTTGAAAAACCACATTTCGCACTTGTGTTGGTGCAGGAAACCACTTTTGCACTTGTATTAGTGTGGAAAAAACACTTTTCGCACTTGTGTTAGTGTTGAAAAACCACTTTTCGCACTTGTGTTAGTGTTGAAAAACCACTTTTCGCACTTGTGTTAGTGTTGAAAAACCACTTTTCGCACTTGTGTTGGTGCAGGAAACCACTTTTGCACTTGTATTAGTGTGGAAAAAACACTTTTTGCACTTGTGATAGTGTTGAAAAACCACTTTTCGCACTTGTGTTAGTGTTGAAAAACCACTTTTCGCACTTGTGTTAGTATTGAAAAACCACTTTTCGCACTTGTGTTAGTGTTGAAAAACCACTTTTCGCACTTGTGTTGGTGCAGGAAACCACTTTTGCACTTGTATTAGTGTGGAAAAAACACTTTTTGCACTTGTGATAGTGTTGAAAAACCACTTTTCGCACTTGTGTTAGTGTTGAAAAACCACACTTTCGCACTTGTGTTGGTGCAGGAAACAACTTTTGCACTTGTATTAGTGTGGAAAAAACACTTTTTGCACTTGTGTTAGTGTTGAAAAACCAATTTTCGCACTTGTGTTAGTGTTGAAAAACCACTTTTCGCACTTGTGTTGGTGCAGGAAACCACTTTTGCACTTGTATTAGTGTGGGAAAAACACTTTTTGCACTTGTGATAGTGTTGAAAAACCACTTTTCGCACTTGTGTTAGTGTTGAAAAACCACATTTCGCACTTGTGTTAGTGTTGAAAAACCACTTTTCGCACTTGTGTTGGTGCAGGAAACCACTTTTGCACTTGTATTAGTGTGGAAAAAACACTTTTTGCACTTGTGATAGTGTTGAAAAACCACTTTTCGCACTTGTGTTAGTGTTGAAAAACCACTTTTCGCACTTGTGTTGGTGCAGGAAACCACTTTTGCACTTGTATTAGTGTGGAAAAACCACTTTTCGCACTTGTGTTAGTGTTGAAAGACCACTTTTCGCACTTGTGTTAGTGTTGAAAAACCACTTTTCGCACTTGTGTTCGTGTTGAAAAACCACATTTCGCACTTGTGTTGGTGCAGGAAACCACTTTTGCACTTGTATTAGTGTGGAAAAAACACTTTTCGCACTTGTGTTAGTGTTGAAAAACCACTTTTCGCACTTGTGTTAGTGTTGAAAAACCACTTTTCGCACTTGTGTTAGTGTTGAAAAACCACTTTTCGCACTTGTGTTGGTGCAGGAAACCACTTTTGCACTTGTATTAGTGTGGAAAAAACACTTTTTGCACTTATGTTAGTGTTGAAAAACCACTTTTCGCACTTGTGTTAGTGTTGAAAAACCACATTTCGCACTTGTGTTGGTGCAGGAAACCACTTTTGCACTTGTATTGGTGTGGAAAAAACACTTTTCGCACTTGTGTTAGTGTTGAAAAACCACTTTTCGCACTTGTGTTAGTGTTGAAAAACCACTTTTCGCACTTGTGTTAGTGTTGAAAAACCACTTTTCGCACTTGTGTTGGTGCAGGAAACCACTTTTGCACTTGTATTAGTGTGGAAAAAACACTTTTTGCACTTGTGATAGTGTTGAAAAACCACTTTTCGCACTTGTGTTAGTGTTGAAAAACCACTTTTCGCACTTGTGTTGGTGCAGGAAACCACTTTTGCACTTGTATTAGTGTGGAAAAACCACTTTTCGCACTTGTGTTAGTGTTGAAAAACCACTTTTCGCACTTGTGTTAGTGTTGAAAAACCACTTTTCGCACTTGTGTTAGTGTTGAAAAACCACTTTTCGCACTTGTGTTGGTGCAGGAAACCACTTTTGCACTTGTATTAGTGTGGAAAAAACACTTTTCGCACTTGTGTTAGTGTTGAAAAACCACTTTTCGCACTTGTGTTAGTGTTGAAAAACCACTTTTCGCACTTGCGTTGGTGCAGGAAACCACTTTTTCACTTGTATTAGTGTGGAAAAAAGACTTTTTGCACTTGTGATAGTGTTGAAAAACCACTGTTCGCACTTGTGTTAGTGTTGAAAAACAACTTTTCGCACTTGTGTTGGTGCAGGAAACCACTTTTGCATTTGTATTAGTGTGGAAAAATCACTTTTCGCACATGTGTTAGTGTTGAAAAACCACTTTTCGCACTTGTGTTAGTGTTGAAAAACCACTTTTCGCACTTGTGTTGGTGCAGGAAACCACTTTTGCACTTGTATTAGTGTGGAAAAAACACTTTTTGCACTTGTGATAGTGTTGAAAAACCACTTTTCGCACTTGTGTGAGTGTTGAAAAACCACTTTTCGCACTTGTGTTGGTGCAGGAAACCACTTTTGCACTTGTATTAGTGTGGAAAAACCACTTTTCGCACTTGTGTTAGTGTTGAAAAACCACTTTTCGCACTTGTGTTAGTGTTGAAAAACCACTTTTCGCACTTGTGTTAGTGTTGAAAAACCACTTTTCGCACTTGTGTTGGTGCAGGAAACCACTTTTGCACTTGTATTAGTGTGGAAAAAACACTTTTCGCACTTGTGTTAGTGTTGAAAAACCACTTTTCGCACTTGTGTTAGTATTGAAAAACCACTTTTCGCACTTGTGTTAGTGTTGAAAAACCACTTTTCGCACTTGTGTTGGTGCAGGAAACCACTTTTGCACTTGTATTAGTGTGGAAAAAACACATTTTGCACTTGTGTTAGTGTTGAAAAACCACTTTTCGCACTTGTGTTAGTGTTGAAAAACCACTTTTCGCACTTGTGTTGGTGCAGGAAACCACTTTTGCACTTGTATTAGTGTGGAAAAAACACTTTTTGCACTTGTGATATTGTTGAAAAACCACTTTTCGCACTTGTGTTAGTGTTGAAAAACCACACTTTCGCACTTATGTTGGTGCAGGAAACCTCTTTTGCACTTGTATTAGTGTGGAAAAACATTTTTTGCACTTGTGATAGTGTTGAAAAACCACTTTTCGCACTTGTGTTAGTGTTGAAAAACCACTTTTCGCACTTGTGTTGGTGCAGGAAACCACTTTTGCACTTGTATTAGTGTGGAAAAAACAGTTTTTGCACTTGTGATTGTGTTGAAAAACCACTTTTCGCACTTGTGTTAGTGTTGAAAAACCACTTTTCGCACTTGTGTTGGTGCAGGAAACCACTTTTGCACTTGTATTAGTGTGGAAAAACCACTTTTCGCACTTGTGTTAGTGTTGAAAAACCACTTTTCGCACTTGTGTTAGTGTTGAAAAACCACTTTTCGCACTTGTGTTGGTGCAGGAAACCACTTTTGCACTTGTATTAGTGTGGAAAAAACACTTTTCGCACTTGTGTTAGTGTTGAAAAACCACTTTTCGCACTTGTGTTAGTGTTGAAAAACCACTTTTCGCACTTGTGTTGGTGCAGGAAACCACTTTTGCACTTGTATTAGTGTGGAAAAACCACTTTTCGCACTTGTGTTAGTGTTGAAAAACCACTTTTCGCACTTGTGTTAGTGTTGTAAAAACACTTTTCGCACTTGTGTTGGTGCAGGAAACCACTTTTGCATTTGTATTAGTGTGGAAAAATCACTTTTCGCACATGTGTTAGCGTTGAAAAACCACTTTTCGCACTTGTGTTAGTGTTGAAAAACCACTTTTCACACTTGTGTTGGTGCAGGAAACCACTTTTGCACTTGTATTAGTGTGGAAAAAACCACTTTTCGCACATGTGTTAGTGTTGAAAAACCACTTTTTGCACTTGTGTTAGTGTTGAAAAACCACTTTTCGCACTTGTGTTAGTGTTGAAAAACCACTTTTCGCACTTGTGTTAGTGTTGAAAAACCACTTTTCGCACTTGTGTTAGTGTTGAAAAACCACTTTTCGCATTTGTGTTAGTGTTGAAAAACCACTTTTCGCACTTGTGTTGGTGCAGGAAACCACTTTTGCACTTGTATTAGTGTGGAAAAAACACTTTTTGCACTTGTGATATTGTTGAAAAACCACTTTTCGCACTTGTGTTAGTGTTGAAAAACCACTTTTCGCACTTGTGTTGGTGCAGGAAACCACTTTTGCACTTGTATTAGTGTGGAAAAAACACTTTTTGCACTTGTGATAGTGTTGAAAAACCACTTTTCGCACTTGTGTTAGTGTTGAAAAACCACTTTTCGCACTTGTGTTGGTGCAGGAAACCACTTTTGCACTTGTATTAGTGTGGAAAAAACACTTTTTGCACTTGTGATAGTGTTGAAAAACCACTTTTCGCACTTGTGTTAGTGTTGAAAAACCACTTTTCGCACTTGTGTTGGTGTTGAAAAACCACTTTTCGCACTTGTGTTGGTGCAGGAAACCACTTTTGCACTTGTATTAGTGTGGAAAAACCACTTTTCGCACTTGTGTTAGTGTTGAAAGACCACTTTTCGCACTTGTGTTAGTGTTGAAAAACCACTTTTCGCACTTGTGTTCGTGTTGAAAAACCACATTTCGCACTTGTGTTGGTGCAGGAAACCACTTTTGCACTTGTATTAGTGTGGAAAAAACACTTTTCGCACTTGTGTTAGTGTTGAAAAACCACTTTTCGCACTTGTGTTAGTGTTGAAAAACCACTTTTCGCACTTGTGTTAGTGTTGAAAAACCACTTTTCGCACTTGTGTTGGTGCAGGAAACCACTTTTGCACTTGTATTAGTGTGGAAAAAACACTTTTTGCACTTGTGTTAGTGTTGAAAAACCACTTTTCGCACTTGTGTTAGTGTTGAAAAACCACATTTCGCACTTGTGTTGGTGCAGGAAACCACTTTTGCACTTGTATTGGTGTGGAAAAAACACTTTTCGCACTTGTGTTAGTGTTGAAAAACCACTTTTCGCACTTGTGTTAGTGTTGAAAAACCACTTTTCGCACTTGTGTTAGTGTTGAAAAACCACTTTTCGCACTTGTGTTGGTGCAGGAAACCACTTTTGCACTTGTATTAGTGTGGAAAAAACACTTTTTGCACTTGTGATAGTGTTGAAAAACCACTTTTCGCACTTGTGTTAGTGTTGAAAAACCACTTTTCGCACTTGTGTTGGTGCAGGAAACCACTTTTGCACTTGTATTAGTGTGGAAAAACCACTTTTCGCACTTGTGTTAGTGTTGAAAAACCACTTTTCGCACTTGTGTTAGTGTTGAAAAACCACTTTTCGCACTTGTGTTAGTGTTGAAAAACCACTTTTCGCACTTGTGTTGGTGCAGGAAACCACTTTTGCACTTGTATTAGTGTGGAAAAAACACTTTTCGCACTTGTGTTAGTGTTGAAAAACCACTTTTCGCACTTGTGTTAGTGTTGAAAAACCACTTTTCGCACTTGCGTTGGTGCAGGAAACCACTTTTTCACTTGTATTAGTGTGGAAAAAAGACTTTTTGCACTTGTGATAGTGTTGAAAAACCACTGTTCGCACTTGTGTTAGTGTTGAAAAACAACTTTTCGCACTTGTGTTGGTGCAGGAAACCACTTTTGCATTTGTATTAGTGTGGAAAAATCACTTTTCGCACATGTGTTAGTGTTGAAAAACCACTTTTCGCACTTGTGTTAGTGTTGAAAAACCACTTTTCGCACTTGTGTTGGTGCAGGAAACCACTTTTGCACTTGTATTAGTGTGGAAAAAACACTTTTTGCACTTGTGATAGTGTTGAAAAACCACTTTTCGCACTTGTGTGAGTGTTGAAAAACCACTTTTCGCACTTGTGTTGGTGCAGGAAACCACTTTTGCACTTGTATTAGTGTGGAAAAACCACTTTTCGCACTTGTGTTAGTGTTGAAAAACCACTTTTCGCACTTGTGTTAGTGTTGAAAAACCACTTTTCGCACTTGTGTTAGTGTTGAAAAACCACTTTTCGCACTTGTGTTGGTGCAGGAAACCACTTTTGCACTTGTATTAGTGTGGAAAAAACACATTTCGCACTTGTGTTAGTGTTGAAAAACCACTTTTCGCACTTGTGTTAGTATTGAAAAACCACTTTTCGCACTTGTGTTAGTGTTGAAAAACCACTTTTCGCACTTGTGTTGGTGCAGGAAACCACTTTTGCACTTGTATTAGTGTGGAAAAAACACATTTCGCACTTGTGTTAGTGTTGAAAAACCACTTTTCGCACTTGTGTTAGTGTTGAAAAACCACTTTTCGCACTTGTGTTGGTGCAGGAAACCACTTTTGCACTTGTATTAGTGTGGAAAAAACACTTTTTGCACTTGTGATATTGTTGAAAAACCACTTTTCGCACTTGTGTTAGTGTTGAAAAACCACACTTTCGCACTTATGTTGGTGCAGGAAACCTCTTTTGCACTTGTATTAGTGTGGGAAAAACATTTTTTGCACTTGTGATAGTGTTGAAAAACCACTTTTCGCACTTGTGTTAGTGTTGAAAAACCACTTTTCGCACTTGTGTTGGTGCAGGAAACCACTTTTGCACTTGTATTAGTGTGGAAAAAACAGTTTTTGCACTTGTGATTGTGTTGAAAAACCACTTTTCGCACTTGTGTTAGTGTTGAAAAACCACTTTTCGCACTTGTGTTGGTGCAGGAAACCACTTTTGCACTTGTATTAGTGTGGAAAAACCACTTTTCGCACTTGTGTTAGTGTTGAAAAACCACTTTTCGCACTTGTGTTAGTGTTGAAAAACCACTTTTCGCACTTGTGTTGGTGCAGGAAACCACTTTTGCACTTGTATTAGTGTGGAAAAAACACTTTTCGCACTTGTGTTAGTGTTGAAAAACCACTTTTCGCACTTGTGTTAGTGTTGAAAAACCACTTTTCGCACTTGTGTTGGTGCAGGAAACCACTTTTGCACTTGTATTAGTGTGGAAAAACCACTTTTCGCACTTGTGTTAGTGTTGAAAAACCACTTTTCGCACTTGTGTTAGTGTTGTAAAAACACTTTTCGCACTTGTGTTGGTGCAGGAAACCACTTTTGCATTTGTATTAGTGTGGAAAAATCACTTTTCGCACATGTGTTAGTGTTGAAAAACCACTTTTCGCACTTGTGTTAGTGTTGAAAAACCACTTTTCGCACTTGTGTTAGTGTTGAAAAACCACTTTTCGCACTTGTGTTGGTGCAGGAAACCACTTTTGCACTTGTATTAGTGTGGAAAAAACACTTTTCACACTTGTGTTAGTGTGGAAAAAACACTTTTCGCACTTGTGTTAGTATTGAAATACCACTTTTCGCACTTGTGTTAGTGTTGAAAAACAACTTTTTGCACTTGTGGTAGTGTTGAAAAACCACTTTTCGCACTTGTGTTAGTGTTGAAAAACCACTTTTCGCACTTGTGTTAGTGTTGAAAAACCACTTTTCGCACTTGTGTTGGTGCAGGAAACCACTTTTGCACTTGTATTAGTGTGGAAAAACCACTTTTCGCACTTGTGTTAGTGTTGAAAAAGCACTTTTCGCACTTGTGTTGGTGCAGGAAACCACTTTTGCACTTGTATTAGTGTGGAAAAAACACTTTTTGCACTTGTGATAGTGTTGAAAAACCACTTTTCGCACTTGTGTTAGTGTTGAAAAACCACTTTTCGCACTTGTGTTAGTGTTGAAAAACCACTTTTTGCACTTGTGGTAGTGTTGAAAAACCACTTTTCGCACTTGTGTTAGTGTTGAAAAACCACTTTTCGCACTTGTGTTAGTGTTGAAAAACCACTTTTCGCACTTGTGTTGGTGCAGGAAACCACTTTTGCACTTGTATTAGTGTGGAAAAACCACTTTTCGCACTTGTGTTAGTGTTGAAAAAGCACTTTTCGCACTTGTGTTGGTGCAGGAAACCACTTTTGCACTTGTATTAGTGTGGAAAAAACACTTTTTGCACTTGTGATAGTGTTGAAAAACCACTTTTCGCACTTGTGTTAGTGTTGAAAAACCACTTTTCGCACTTGTGTTAGTGTTGAAAAACCACTTTTCGCACTTGTGTTGGTGCAGGAAACCACTTTTGCACTTGTATTAGTGTGGAAAAAACACTTTTTGCACTTGTATTAGTGTGGAAAAACCACTTTTCGCACTTGTGTTAGTGTTGAAAAAGCACTTTTCGCACTTGTGTTGGTGCAGGAAACCACTTTTGCACTTGTATTAGTGTGGAAAAAACACTTTTTGCACTTGTGATAGTGTTGAAAAACCACTTTTCGCACTTGTGTTAGTGTTGAAAAACCACTTTTCGCACTTGTGTTAGTGTTGAAAAACCACTTTTTGCACTTGTGGTAGTGTTGAAAAACCACTTTTCGCACTTGTGTTAGTGTTGAAAAACCACTTTTCGCACTTGTGTTAGTGTTGAAAAACCACTTTTCGCACTTGTGTTGGTGCAGGAAACCACTTTTGCACTTGTATTAGTGTGGAAAAACCACTTTTCGCACTTGTGTTAGTGTTGAAAAAGCACTTTTCGCACTTGTGTTGGTGCAGGAAACCACTTTTGCACTTGTATTAGTGTGGAAAAAACACTTTTTGCACTTGTGATAGTGTTGAAAAACCACTTTTCGCACTTGTGTTAGTGTTGAAAAACCACTTTTCGCACTTGTGTTAGTGTTGAAAAACCACTTTTCGCACTTGTGTTGGTGCAGGAAACCACTTTTGCACTTGTATTAGTGTGGAAAAAACACTTTTTGCACTTGTGATAGTGTTGAAAAACCACTTTTCGCACTTGAGTTAGTGTTGAAAAACCACTTTTCGCACTTGTTTTGGTGTAGGAAACCAATTTTGCACTTGTATTAGTGTGGAAAAACCACTTTTCGCACTTGTGTTAGTGTTGAAAAACCACTTTTTGCACTTGTGTTAGTGTTGAAAAACCACTTTTCGCACTTGTGTTAGTGTTGAAAAACCACTTTTCGCACTTGTGTTGGTGCAGGAAACCACTTTTGCACTTGTATTCGCGTGGAAAAAACACTTTTTGCACTTGTGATAGTGTTGAAAAACCACTCTTCGCACTTGTGTTAGTGTTGAAAAACCACTTTTCGCACTTGTGTTGGTGCAGGAAACCACTTTTGCACTTGTATTAGTGTGGAAAAACCACTTTTCGCACTTGTGTTAGTGTTGAAAAACCACTTTTTGCACTTGTGTTAGTGTTGAAAAACCACTTTTCGCACTTGTGTTAGTGTTGAAAAACCACTTTTCGCACTTGTGTTGGTGCAGGAAACCACTTTTGCACTTGTATTCGCGTGGAAAAAACACTTTTTGCACTTGTGATAGTGTTGAAAAACCACTCTTCGCACTTGTGTTAGTGTTGAAAAACCACTTTTCGCACTTGTGTTGGTGCAGGAAACCACTTTTGCACTTGTATTAGTGTGGAAAAACCACTTTTCGCACTTGTGTTAGTGTTGAAAAAACACTTTTCGCACTTGTGTTAGTGTTGAAAAACCACTTTTCGCACTTGTGTTGGTGCAGGAAACCACTTTTGCACTTGTATTAGTGTGGAAAAAACACTTTTTGCACTTGTGATAGTGTTGAAAAACCACTTTTCACACTTGTGTTAGTGTTGAAAAACCACTTTTCGCACTTGTGTTGGTGCAGGAAACCACTTTTGCACTTGTATTAGTGTGGAAAAACCACTTTTCGCACTTGTGTTAGTGTTGAAAAACCACTTTTCGCACTTGTGTTAGTGTTGAAAAACCACTTTTCGCACTTGTGTTAGTGTTGAAAAACCACTTTTCGCACTTGTGTTGGTGCAGGAAACCACTTTTGCACTTGTATTAGTGTGGAAAAAACACTTTTCACACTTGTGTTAGTGTGGAAAAAACACTTTTCGCACTTGTGTTAGTATTGAAATACCACTTTTCGCACTTGTGTTAGTGTTGAAAAACAACTTTTTGCACTTGTGGTAGTGTTGAAAAACCACTTTTCGCACTTGTGTTAGTGTTGAAAAACCACTTTTCGCACTTGTGTTAGTGTTGAAAAACCACTTTTCGCACTTGTGTTGGTGCAGGAAACCACTTTTGCACTTGTATTAGTGTGGAAAAACCACTTTTCGCACTTGTGTTAGTGTTGAAAAAGCACTTTTCGCACTTGTGTTGGTGCAGGAAACCACTTTTGCACTTGTATTAGTGTGGAAAAAACACTTTTTGCACTTGTGATAGTGTTGAAAAACCACTTTTCGCACTTGTGTTAGTGTTGAAAAACCACTTTTCGCACTTGTGTTAGTGTTGAAAAACCACTTTTTGCACTTGTGGTAGTGTTGAAAAACCACTTTTCGCACTTGTGTTAGTGTTGAAAAACCACTTTTCGCACTTGTGTTAGTGTTGAAAAACCACTTTTCGCACTTGTGTTGGTGCAGGAAACCACTTTTGCACTTGTATTAGTGTGGAAAAACCACTTTTCGCACTTGTGTTAGTGTTGAAAAAGCACTTTTCGCACTTGTGTTGGTGCAGGAAACCACTTTTGCACTTGTATTAGTGTGGAAAAAACACTTTTTGCACTTGTGATAGTGTTGAAAAACCACTTTTCGCACTTGTGTTAGTGTTGAAAAACCACTTTTCGCACTTGTGTTAGTGTTGAAAAACCACTTTTCGCACTTGTGTTGGTGCAGGAAACCACTTTTGCACTTGTATTAGTGTGGAAAAAACACTTTTTGCACTTGTATTAGTGTGGAAAAACCACTTTTCGCACTTGTGTTAGTGTTGAAAAAGCACTTTTCGCACTTGTGTTGGTGCAGGAAACCACTTTTGCACTTGTATTAGTGTGGAAAAAACACTTTTTGCACTTGTGATAGTGTTGAAAAACCACTTTTCGCACTTGTGTTAGTGTTGAAAAACCACTTTTCGCACTTGTGTTAGTGTTGAAAAACCACTTTTTGCACTTGTGGTAGTGTTGAAAAACCACTTTTCGCACTTGTGTTAGTGTTGAAAAACCACTTTTCGCACTTGTGTTAGTGTTGAAAAACCACTTTTCGCACTTGTGTTGGTGCAGGAAACCACTTTTGCACTTGTATTAGTGTGGAAAAACCACTTTTCGCACTTGTGTTAGTGTTGAAAAAGCACTTTTCGCACTTGTGTTGGTGCAGGAAACCACTTTTGCACTTGTATTAGTGTGGAAAAAACACTTTTTGCACTTGTGATAGTGTTGAAAAACCACTTTTCGCACTTGTGTTAGTGTTGAAAAACCACTTTTCGCACTTGTGTTAGTGTTGAAAAACCACTTTTCGCACTTGTGTTGGTGCAGGAAACCACTTTTGCACTTGTATTAGTGTGGAAAAAACACTTTTTGCACTTGTGATAGTGTTGAAAAACCACTTTTCGCACTTGTGTTAGTGTTGAAAAAGCACTTTTCGCACTTGTGTTGGTGCAGGAAACCACTTTTGCACTTGTATTAGTGTGGAAAAAACACTTTTTGCACTTGTGATAGTGTTGAAAAACCACTTTTCGCACTTGTGTTAGTGTTGAAAAACCACTTTTCGCACTTGTGTTGGTGCAGGAAACCACTTTTGCACTTGTATTAGTGTGGAAAAAACACTTTTCACACTTGTGTTAGTGTTGAAAAACCACTTTTCGCAATTGTGTTTGTGTTGAAAAACCACTTTTCGCACTTGTGTTGGTGCAGGAAACCACTTTTGCACTTGTATTAGTGTGGAAAAAACACTTTTCACACGTGTGTTAGTGTTGAAAAACCACTTTTCACACTTGTGTTAGTGTTGAAAAACCACTTTTCGCACTTGTGTTGGTGCAGGAAACCACTTTTGCACTCGTTTTAGTGTGGAAAAAAGACTTTTTGCACTTGTGATAGTGTTGAAAAACCACTTTTCGCACTTGTGTTAGTGTTGAAAAACCACTTTTCGCACTTGTGTTGGTGCAGGAAACCACTTTTGCACTTGTACTAGTGTGGAAAAATCACTTTTCGCACATGTGTTAGTGTTGAAAAACCACTTTTCGCACTTGTGTTAGTGTTGAAAAACCACTTTTCGCACTTGTGTTGGTGCAGGAAACCACTTTTGCACTTGTATTAGTGTGGAAAAAACACTTTTTGCACTTGTGATAGTGTTGAAAAACCACTTTTCACACTTGTGTTAGTGTTGAAAAACCACTTTTCGCACTTGTGTTGGTGCAGGAAACCACTTTTGCACTTGTATTAGTGTGGAAAAAACACTTTTTGCACTTGTGATAGTGTTGAAAAACCACTTTTCGCACTTGTGTTAGTGTTGAAAAACCACTTTTCGCACTTGTGTTAGTGTTGAAAAACCACTTTTCGCACTTGTGTTGGTGCAGGAAACCACTTTTGCACTTGTATTAGTGTGGAAAAACCACTTTTCGCACTTGTGTTAGTGTTGAAAAAGCACTTTTCGCACTTGTGTTGGTGCAGGAAACCACTTTTGCACTTGTATTAGTGTGGAAAAAACACTTTTTGCACTTGTGATAGTGTTGAAAAACCACTTTTCGCACTTGTGTTAGTGTTGAAAAACCACTTTTCGCACTTGTGTTAGTGTTGAAAAACCACTTTTCGCACTTGTGTTGGTGCAGGAAACCACTTTTGCACTTGTATTAGTGTGGAAAAAACACTTTTTGCACTTGTGATAGTGTTGAAAAACCACTTTTCGCACTTGTGTTAGTGTTGAAAAAGCACTTTTCGCACTTGTGTTGGTGCAGGAAACCACTTTTGCACTTGTATTAGTGTGGAAAAAACACTTTTTGCACTTGTGATAGTGTTGAAAAACCACTTTTCGCACTTGTGTTAGTGTTGATAAACCACTTTTCGCACTTGTGTTGGTGCAGGAAACCACTTTTGCACTTGTATTAGTGTGGAAACAACACTTTTTGCACTTGTGATAGTGTTGAAAAACCACTTTTCGCACTTGTGTTAGTGTTGAAAAACCACTTTTCGCACTTGTGTTGGTGCAGGAAACCACTTTTGCACTTGTATTAGTGTGGAAAAAACACTTTTCACACTTGTGTTAGTGTTGAAAAACCACTTTTCGCAATTGTGTTTGTGTTGAAAAACCACTTTTCGCACTTGTGTTGGTGCAGGAAACCACTTTTGCACTTGTATTAGTGTGGAAAA
Source organism: Myxine glutinosa (assembly GCF_964187855.1). Taxonomy (NCBI): domain Eukaryota; kingdom Metazoa; phylum Chordata; class Myxini; order Myxiniformes; family Myxinidae; genus Myxine; species Myxine glutinosa. The sequence goes on from NW_027616529.1 coordinate 26,297, forward strand.
AACACTTTTCACACTTGTGTTAGTGTTGAAAAACCACTTTTCACACTTGTGTTAGTGTTGAAAAACCACTTTTAACACTTGTGTTAGTGTTGAAAAACCACTTTTCGCACTTGTGTTGGTGCAGGAAACCACTTTTGCACTTGTATTAGTGTGGAAAAAAGACTTTTTGCACTTGTGATAGTGTTGAAAAACCACTTTTAGCACTTGTGTTAGTGTTGTAAAAACACTTTTCGCACTTGTGTTAGTGTTGAAAAACCACTTTTCGCACTTGTGTTGGTGCAGGAAACCACTTTTGCACTTGTATTAGTGTGGAAAAAAGACTTTTTGCACTTGTGATAGTGTTGAAAAACCACTTTTAGCACTTGTGTTAGTGTTGTAAAAACACTTTTCACACTTGTGTTGGTGCAGGAAACCACTTTTGCATTTGTATTAGTGTGGAAAAATCACTTTTCGCACATGTGTTAGTGTTGAAAAACCACTTTTCGCAATTGTGTTAGTGTTGAAAAACCACTTTTCGCAGTTGTGTTGGTGCAGGAAACCACTTTTGCACTTGTATTAGTGTGGAAAAAACACTTTTCACACTTGTGTTAGTGTTGAAAAACCACTTTTCACACTTGTGTTAGTGTTGAAAAACCACTTTTCGCACTTGTGTTGGTGCAGGAAACCACTTTTGCACTCGTTTTAGTGTGGAAAAAAAGACTTTTTGCACTTGTGATAGTGTTGAAAAACCACTTTTCGCACTTGTGTTAGTGTTGAAAAACCACTTTTCGCACTTGTGTTAGTGTTGAAAAACCACTTTTCGCACTTGTGTTAGTGTTGAAAAACCACTTTTTGCACTTGTGGTAGTGTTGAAAAACCACTTTTCGCACTTGTGTTAGTGTTGAAAAACCACTTTTCGCACTTGTGTTAGTGTTGAAAAACCACTTTTCGCACTTGTGTTGGTGCAGGAAACCACTTTTGCACTTGTATTAGTGTGGAAAAACCACTTTTCGCACTTGTGTTAGTGTTGAAAAAGCACTTTTCGCACTTGTGTTGGTGCAGGAAACCACTTTTGCACTTGTATTAGTGTGGAAAAAACACTTTTTGCACTTGTGATAGTGTTGAAAAACCACTTTTCGCACTTGTGTTAGTGTTGAAAAACCACTTTTCGCACTTGTGTTAGTGTTGAAAAAGCACTTTTCGCACTTGTGTTGGTGCAGGAAACCACTTTTGCACTTGTATTAGTGTGGAAAAAACACTTTTTGCACTTGTATTAGTGTGGAAAAACCACTTTTCGCACTTGTGTTAGTGTTGAAAAAGCACTTTTCGCACTTGTGTTGGTGCAGGAAACCACTTTTGCACTTGTATTAGTGTGGAAAAAACACTTTTTGCACTTGTGATAGTGTTGAAAAACCACTTTTCGCACTTGTGTTAGTGTTGAAAAACCACTTTTCGCACTTGTGTTAGTGTTGAAAAACCACTTTTTGCACTTGTGGTAGTGTTGAAAAACCACTTTTCGCACTTGTGTTAGTGTTGAAAAACCACTTTTCGCACTTGTGTTAGTGTTGAAAAACCACTTTTCGCACTTGTGTTGGTGCAGGAAACCACTTTTGCACTTGTATTAGTGTGGAAAAACCACTTTTCGCACTTGTGTTAGTGTTGAAAAAGCACTTTTCGCACTTGTGTTGGTGCAGGAAACACTTTTGCATTTGTATTAGTGTGGAAAAAAGACTTTTTGCACTTGTGATAGTGTTGAAAAACCACTTTTAGCACTTGTGTTAGTGTTGTAAAAACACTTTTCGCACTTGTGTTAGTGTTGAAAAACCACTTTTCGCACTTGTGTTGGTGCAGGAAACCACTTTTGCACTTGTATTAGTGTGGAAAAAAGACTTTTTGCACTTGTGATAGTGTTGAAAAACCACTTTTAGCACTTGTGTTAGTGTTGTAAAAACCACTTTTCACACTTGTGTTGGTGCAGGAAACCACTTTTGCATTTGTATTAGTGTGGAAAAATCACTTTTCGCACATGTGTTAGTGTTGAAAAACCACTTTTCGCAATTGTGTTAGTGTTGAAAAACCACTTTTCGCAGTTGTGTTGGTGCAGGAAACCACTTTTGCACTTGTATTAGTGTGGAAAAAACACTTTTCACACTTGTGTTAGTGTTGAAAAACCACTTTTCACACTTGTGTTAGTGTTGAAAAACCACTTTTCGCACTTGTGTTGGTGCAGGAAACCACTTTTGCACTCGTTTTAGTGTGGAAAAAAGACTTTTTGCACTTGTAATAGTGTTGAAAAACCACTTTTCGCACTTGTGTTAGTGTTGAAAAACCACTTTTCGCACTTGTGTTGGTGCAGGAAACCACTTTTGCACTTGTACTAGTGTGGAAAAATCACTTTTCGCACATGTGTTAGTGTTGAAAAACCACTTTTCGCACTTGTGTTAGTGTTGAAAAACCACTTTTCGCACTTGTGTTGGTGCAGGAAACCACTTTTGCACTTGTATTAGTGTGGAAAAAACACCTTTTGCACTTGTGATAGTGTTGAAAAACCACTTTTCACACTTGTGTTAGTGTTGAAAAACCACTTTTCGCACTTGTGTTGGTGCAGGAAACCACTTTTGCACTTGTATTAGTGTGGAAAAAACACTTTTTGCACTTGTGATAGTGTTGAAAAACCACTTTTCGCACTTGTGTTAGTGTTGAAAAACCACTTTTCGCACTTGTGTTAGTGTTGAAAAACCACTTTTCGCACTTGTGTTGGTGCAGGAAACCACTTTTGCACTTGTATTAGTGTGGAAAAACCACTTTTCGCACTTGTGTTAGTGTTGAAAAAGCACTTTTCGCACTTGTGTTGGTGCAGGAAACCACTTTTGCACTTGTATTAGTGTGGAAAAAACACTTTTTGCACTTGTGATAGTGTTGAAAAACCACTTTTCGCACTTGTGTTAGTGTTGAAAAACCACTTTTCGCACTTGTGTTAGTGTTGAAAAACCACTTTTCGCACTTGTGTTGGTGCAGGAAACCACTTTTGCACTTGTATTAGTGTGGAAAAAACACTTTTTGCACTTGTGATAGTGTTGAAAAACCACTTTTCGCACTTGTGTTAGTGTTGAAAAAGCACTTTTCGCACTTGTGTTGGTGCAGGAAACCACTTTTGCACTTGTATTAGTGTGGAAAAAACACTTTTTGCACTTGTGATAGTGTTGAAAAACCACTTTTCGCACTTGTGTTAGTGTTGATAAACCACTTTTCGCACTTGTGTTGGTGCAGGAAACCACTTTTGCACTTGTATTAGTGTGGAAAAAACACTTTTTGCACTTGTGATAGTGTTGAAAAACCACTTTTCGCACTTGTGTTAGTGTTGAAAAACCACTTTTCGCACTTGTGTTGGTGCAGGAAACCACTTTTGCACTTGTATTAGTGTGGAAAAAACACTTTTCACACTTGTGTTAGTGTTGAAAAACCACTTTTCGCAATTGTGTTTGTGTTGAAAAACCACTTTTCGCACTTGTGTTGGTGCAGGAAACCACTTTTGCACTTGTATTAGTGTGGAAAAAGCACTTTTCACACTTGTGTTAGTGTTGAAAAACCACTTTTCACACTTGTGTTAGTGTTGAAAAACCACTTTTCACACTTGTGTTAGTGTTGAAAAACCACTTTTCGCACTTGTGTTGGTGCAGGAAACCACTTTTGCACTTGTATTAGTGTGGAAAAAAGACTTTTTGCACTTGTGATAGTGTTGAAAAACCACTTTTAGCACTTGTGTTAGTGTTGTAAAAACACTTTTCGCACTTGTGTTAGTGTTGAAAAACCACTTTTCGCACTTGTGTTGGTGCAGGAAACCACTTTTGCACTTGTATTAGTGTGGAAAAAAGACTTTTTGCACTTGTGATAGTGTTGAAAAACCACTTTTAGCACTTGTGTTAGTGTTGTAAAAACACTTTTCACACTTGTGTTGGTGCAGGAAACCACTTTTGCATTTGTATTAGTGTGGAAAAATCACTTTTCGCACATGTGTTAGTGTTGAAAAACCACTTTTCGCAATTGTGTTAGTGTTGAAAAACCACTTTTCGCAGTTGTGTTGGTGCAGGAAACCACTTTTGCACTTGTATTAGTGTGGAAAAAACACTTTTTGCACTTGTGATAGTGTTGAAAAACCACTTTTCGCACTTGTGTTAGTGTTGAAAAACCACTTTTCACACTTGTGTTGGTGCAGGAAACCACTTTTGCACTTGTATTAGTGTGGAAAAACCACTTTTCGCACATGTGTTAGTGTTGAAAAACCACTTTTTGCACTTGTGTTAGTGTTGAAAAACCACTTTTCGCACTTGTGTTAGTGTTGAAAAACCACTTTTCGCACTTGTGTTGGTGCAGGAAACCACTTTTGCACTTGTATTAGTGTGGAAAAAACACTTTTCGCACTTGTATTAGTGTGGAAAAAACACTTTTTGCACTTGTGATAGTGTTGAAATACCACTTTTCGCACTTGTGTTAGTGTTGAAAAACCACTTTTCGCACTTGTGTTGGTGCAGGAAACCACTTTTGCACTTGTATTAGTGTGGAAAAAACACTTTTTGCACTTGTGATATTGTTGAAAAACCACTTTTCGCACTTGTGTTGGTGCAGGAAACCACTTTTGCACTTGTATTAGTGTGGAAAAACCACTTTTCGCACTTGTGTTAGTGTTGAAAAACCACTTTTCGCACTTGTGTTAGTGTTGAAAAACCACTTTTCACACCTGTGTTGGTGCAGGAAACCACTTTTGCACTTGTATTAGTGTGGAAAAAACACTTTTTGCACTTGTGTTAGTGTTGAAAAACCACTTTTCGCACTTGTGTTAGTGTTGAAAAACCACTTTTCGCACTTGTGTTAGTGTTGAAAAACCACTTTTCGCACTTGTGTTGGTGCAGGAAACCACTTTTGCACTTGTATTAGTGTGGGAAAAACACTTTTTGCCCTTGTGATAGTGTTGAAAAACCACTTTTCGCACTTGTGTTAGTGTTGAAAAACCACTTTTCACACTTGTGTTAGTGTTGAAAAACCACTTTTCGCACTTGTGTTGGTGCAGGAAACCACTTTTGCACTTGTATTAGTGTGGAAAAAAACACTTTTTGCACTTGTGATAGTGTTGAAAAACCACTTTTCGCACTTGTGTTAGTGTGGAAAAACCACTTTTCGCACTTGTGTTAGTGTTGAAAAACCACTTTTCGCACTTGTGTTAGTGTTGAAAAACCACTTTTTGCACTTGTGTTAGTGTTGAAAAACCACTTTTCGCACTTGTGTTAGTGTTGAAAAACCACTTTTCGCACTTGTGTTAGTGTTGAAAAACCACTTTTCGCACTTGTGTTGGTGCAGGAAACCACTTTTGCACTTGTATTAGTGTGGAAAAAACACTTTTCGCACTTGTATTAGTGTGGAAAAAACACTTTTCGCACTTGTATTAGTGTGGAAAAAACACTTTTTGCACTTGTGATAGTGTTGAAATACCACTTTTCGCACTTGTGTTAGTGTTAAAAAACCACTTTTCGCACTTGTGTTGGTGCAGGAAACCACTTTTGCACTTGTATTAGTGTGGAAAAAACACTTTTTGCACTTGTGATATTGTTGAAAAACCACTTTTCGCACTTGTGTTGGTGCAGGAAACCACTTTTGCACTTGTATTAGTGTGGAAAAACCACTTTTCGCACTTGTGTTAGTGTTGAAAAACCACTTTTCGCACTTGTGTTAGTGTTGAAAAACCACTTTTCACACTTGTGTTGGTGCAGGAAACCACTTTTGCACTTGTATTAGTGTGGAAAAAACACTTTTTGCACTTGTGTTAGTGTTGAAAAACCACTTTTCGCACTTGTGTTAGTGTTGAAAAACCACTTTTCACACTTGTGTTGGTGCAGGAAACCACTTTTGCACTTGTATTAGTGTGGAAAAACCACTTTTCGCAGTTGTGTAAGTGTTGAAAAACCACTTTTCGCACTTGTGTTAGTGTTGAAAAACCACTTTTCGCACTTGTGTTAGTGTTGAAAAACCACTTTTCGCACTTGTGTTGGTGCAGGAAACCACTTTTGCACTTGTATTAGTGTGGAAGAACCACTTTTCGCACTTGTGTTAGTGTGGAAAAACCAGTTTTCGCACTTGTGTTAGTGTTGAAAAACCACTTTTCGAACTTGTGTTAGTGTTGAAAAACCACTTTTCACACCTGTGTTGGTGCAGGAAACCACTTTTGCACTTGTATTAGTGTGGAAAAAACACTTTTTGCACTTGTGATAGTGTTGAAAAACCACTTTTAGCACTTGTGTTAGTGTTGTAAAAACACTTTTCACACTTGTGTTGGTGCAGGAAACCACTTTTGCATTTGTATTAGTGTGGAAAAATCACTTTTCGCACATGTGTTAGTGTTGAAAAACCACTTTTCGCACTTGTGTTAGTGTTGAAAAACCACTTTTCGCAGTTGTGTTGGTGCAGGAAACCACTTTTGCACTTGTATTAGTGTGGAAAAAACACTTTTTGCACTTGTGATAGTGTTGAAAAACCACTTTTCGCACTTGTGTTAGTGTTGAAAAACCACTTTTCACACTTGTGTTGGTGCAGAAAACCACTTTTGCACTTGTATTAGTGTGGAAAACCCACTTTTCGCACATGTGTTAGTGTTGAAAAACCACTTTTTGCACTTGTGTTAGTGTTGAAAAACCACTTTTCGCACTTGTGTTAGTGTTGAAAAACCACTTTTCGCACTTGTGTTGGTGCAGGAAACCACTTTTGCACTTGTATTAGTGTGGAAAAAACACTTTTCGCACTTGTATTAGTGTGGAAAAAACACTTTTTGCACTTGTGATAGTGTTGAAATACCACTTTTCGCACTTGTGTTAGTGTTGAAAAACCACTTTTCGCACTTGTGTTGGTGCAGGAAACCACTTTTGCACTTGTATTAGTGTGGAAAAAACACTTTTTACACTTGTGATATTGTTGAAAAACCACTTTTCACACTTGTGTTAGTGTTGAAAAACCACTTTTCGCACTTGTGTTGGTGCAGGAAACCACTTTTGCACTTGTATTAGTGTGGAAAAACCACTTTTCGCACTTGTGTTAGTGTTGAAAAACCACTTTTCGCACTTGTGTTAGTGTTGAAAAACCACTTTTCACACCTGTGTTGGTGCAGGAAACCACTTTTGCACTTGTATTAGTGTGGAAAAAACACTTTTTGCACTTGTGTTAGTGTTGAAAAACCACTTTTCGCACTTGTGTTAGTGTTGAAAAACCACTTTTCGCACTTGTGTTAGTGTTGAAAAACCACTTTTCGCACTTGTGTTGGTGCAGGAAACCACTTTTGCACTTGTATTAGTGTGGAAAAAACACTTTTTGCACTTGTGATAGTGTTGAAAAACCACTTTTCGCACTTGTGTTAGTGTTGAAAAACCACTTTTCACACTTGTGTTAGTGTTGAAATACCACTTTTCGCACTTGTGTTAGTGTTAAAAAACCACTTTTCGCACTTGTGTTGGTGCAGGAAACCACTTTTGCACTTGTATTAGTGTGGAAAAAACACTTTTTGCACTTGTGATATTGTTGAAAAACCACTTTTCGCACTTGTGTTAGTGTTGAAAAACCACTTTTCGCACTTGTGTTGGTGCAGGAAACCACTTTTGCACTTGTATTAGTGTGGAAAAACCACTTTTCGCACTTGTGTTAGTGTTGAAAAACCACTTTTCGCACTTGTGTTAGTGTTGAAAAACCACTTTTCACACTTGTGTTGGTGCAGGAAACCACTTTTGCACTTGTATTAGTGTGGAAAAAACACTTTTTGCACTTGTGTTAGTGTTGAAAAACCACTTTTCGCACTTGTGTTAGTGTTGAAAAACCACTTTTCGCACTTGTGTTAGTGTTGAAAAACCACTTTTCGCACTTGTGTTGGTGCAGGAAACCACTTTTGCACTTGTATTAGTGTGGAAAAAACACTTTTTGCACTTGTGATAGTGTTGAAAAACCACTTTTCGCACTTGTGTTAGTGTTGAAAAACCACTTTTCACACTTGTGTTAGTGTTGAAAAACCACTTTTCGCACTTGTGTTGGTGCAGGAAACCACTTTTGCACTTGTATTAGTGTGGAAAAAACACTTTTTGCACTTGTGATAGTGTTGAAAAACCACTTTTCGCACTTGTGTTAGTGTGGAAAAACCACTTTTCGCACTTGTGTTGGTGTTGAAAAACCACTTTTCGCACTTGTGTTAGTGTTGAAAAACCACTTTTTGCACTTGTGTTAGTGTTGAAAAACCACTTTTCGCACTTGTGTTGGTGCAAGAAACCACTATTGCACTTGTATTAGTGTGGAAAAAACACTTTTTGCACTTGTGATAGTGTTGAAAAACCACTTTTCGCACTTGTGTTAGTGTTGAAAAACCACTTTTCGCACTTGTGTTAGTGTTGAAAAACCACTTTTCGCACTTGTGTTGGTGCAGGAAACCACTTTTGCACTTGTATTAGTGTGGAAAAAACACTTTTTGCACTTGTGATAGTGTTGAAAAACACTTTTCGCACTTGTGTTAGTGTTGAAAAACCACTTTTCGCACTTGTGTTGGTGCAGAAACCCCTTTTGCACTTGTATTAGTGTGGAAAAAACACTTTTCACACTTGTGTTAGTGTTGAAAAACCACTTTTCGCAATTGTGTTTGTGTTGAAAAACCACTTTTCGCACGTGTGTTGGTGCAGGAAACCACTTTTGCACTTGTATTAGTGTGGAAAAAACACTTTTCACACTTGTGTTAGTGTTGAAAAACCACTTTTCACACTTGTGTTAGTGTTGAAAAACCACTTTTCGCACTTGTGTTGGTGCAGGAAACCACTTTTGCACTTGTATTAGTGTGGAAAAAACACTTTTTGCACTTGTGATAGTGTTGAAAAACCACTTTTCGCACTTGTGTTAGTGTTGAAAAACCACTTTTCGCACTTGTGTTGGTGCAGGAAACCCCTTTTGCACTTGTATTAGTGTGGAAAAAACACTTTTCACACTTCTGTTAGTGTTGAAAAACCACTTTTCACACTTGTGTTAGTGTTGAAAAACCACTTTTCGCACTTGTGTTGGTGCAGGAAACCACTTTTGCACTTGTATTCGTGTGGAAAAAACACTTTTTGCACTTGTGATAGTGTTGAAAAACCACTTTTCGCACTTGTGTTGGTGCAGGAAACCACTTTTGCACTTGTATTAGTGTGGAAAAAACACTTTTTGCACTTGTGATAGTGTTGAAATACCACTTTTCGCACTTGTGTTAGTGTTGAAAAACCACTTTTCGCACTTGTGTTGGTGCAGGAAACCACTTTTGCACTTGTATTAGTGTGGAAAAAACACTTTTTACACTTGTGATATTGTTGAAAAACCACTTTTCACACTTGTGTTAGTGTTGAAAAACCACTTTTCGCACTTGTGTTGGTGCAGGAAACCACTTTTGCACTTGTATTAGTGTGGAAAAACCACTTTTCGCACTTGTGTTAGTGTTGAAAAACCACTTTTCGCACTTGTGTTAGTGTTGAAAAACCACTTTTCACACCTGTGTTGGTGCAGGAAACCACTTTTGCACTTGTATTAGTGTGGAAAAAACACTTTTTGCACTTGTGTTAGTGTTGAAAAACCACTTTTCGCACTTGTGTTAGTGTTGAAAAACCACTTTTCGCACTTGTGTTAGTGTTGAAAAACCACTTTTCGCACTTGTGTTGGTGCAGGAAACCACTTTTGCACTTGTATTAGTGTGGAAAAAACACTTTTTGCACTTGTGATAGTGTTGAAAAACCACTTTTCGCACTTGTGTTAGTGTTGAAAAACCACTTTTCACACTTGTGTTAGTGTTGAAATACTACTTTTCGCACTTGTGTTAGTGTTAAAAAACCACTTTTCGCACTTGTGTTGGTGCAGGAAACCACTTTTGCACTTGTATTAGTGTGGAAAAAACACTTTTTGCACTTGTGATATTGTTGAAAAACCACTTTTCGCACTTGTGTTAGTGTTGAAAAACCACTTTTCGCACTTGTGTTGGTGCAGGAAACCACTTTTGCACTTGTATTAGTGTGGAAAAACCACTTTTCGCACTTGTGTTAGTGTTGAAAAACCACTTTTCGCACTTGTGTTAGTGTTGAAAAACCACTTTTCACACTTGTGTTGGTGCAGGAAACCACTTTTGCACTTGTATTAGTGTGGAAAAAACACTTTTTGCACTTGTGTTAGTGTTGAAAAACCACTTTTCGCACTTGTGTTAGTGTTGAAAAACCACTTTTCGCACTTGTGTTAGTGTTGAAAAACCACTTTTCGCACTTGTGTTGGTGCAGGAAACCACTTTTGCACTTGTATTAGTGTGGAAAAAACACTTTTTGCACTTGTGATAGTGTTGAAAAACCACTTTTCGCACTTGTGTTAGTGTGGAAAAACCACTTTTCGCACTTGTGTTGGTGTTGAAAAACCACTTTTCGCACTTGTGTTAGTGTTGAAAAACCACTTTTTGCACTTGTGTTAGTGTTGAAAAACCACTTTTCGCACTTGTGTTGGTGCAAGAAACCACTTTTGCACTTGTATTAGTGTGGAAAAAACACTTTTTGCACTTGTGATAGTGTTGAAAAACCACTTTTCGCACTTGTGTTAGTGTTGAAAAACCACTTTTCGCACTTGTGTTAGTGTTGAAAAACCACTTTTCGCACTTGTGTTGGTGCAGGAAAGCACTTTTGCACTTGTATTAGTGTGGAAAAAACACTTTTTGCACTTGTGATAGTGTTGAAAAACCACTTTTCGCACTTGTGTTAGTGTTGAAAAACCACTTTTCGCACTTGTGTTGGTGCAGAAACCCCTTTTGCACTTGTATTAGTGTGGAAAAAACACTTTTCACACTTGTGTTAGTGTTGAAAAACCACTTTTCGCAATTGTGTTTGTGTTGAAAAACCACTTTTCGCACGTGTGTTGGTGCAGGAAACCACTTTTGCACTTGTATTAGTGTGGAAAAAACACTTTTCACACTTGTGTTAGTGTTGAAAAACCACTTTTCACACTTGTGTTAGTGTTGAAAAACCACTTTTCGCACTTGTGTTGGTGCAGGAAACCACTTTTGCACTTGTATTAGTGTGGAAAAAACACTTTTTGCACTTGTGATAGTGTTGAAAAACCACTTTTCGCACTTGTGTTAGTGTTGAAAACCACTTTTCGCACTTGTGTTGGTGCAGGAAACCCCTTTTTGCACTTGTATTAGTGTGGAAAAAACACTTTTCACACTTCTGTTAGTGTTGAAAAACCACTTTTCACACTTGTGTTAGTGTTGAAAAACCACTTTTCGCACTTGTGTTGGTGCAGGAAACCACTTTTGCACTTGTATTCGTGTGGAAAAAACACTTTTTGCACTTGTGATAGTGTTGAAAAACCACTTTTCGCACTTGTGTTGGTGCAGGAAACCACTTTTGCACTTGTATTAGTGTGGAAAAAACACTTTTTGCACTTGTGTTAGTGTTGAAAAACCACTTTTCGCACTTGTGTTAGTGTTGAAAAACCACTTTTCGCACTTGTGTTAGTGTTGAAAAACCACTTTTCGCACTTGTGTTGGTGCAGGAAACCACTTTTGCACTTGTATTAGTGTGGAAAAAACACTTTTTGCACTTGTGATAGTGTTGAAAAACCACTTTTCGCACTTGTGTTAGTGTTGAAAAACCACTTTTCACACTTGTGTTAGTGTTGAAAAACCACTTTTCGCACTTGTGTTGGTGCAGGAAACCACTTTTGCACTTGTATTAGTGTGGAAAAAACACTTTTTGCACTTGTGATAGTGTTGAAAAACCACTTTTCGCACTTGTGTTAGTGTGGAAAAACCACTTTTCGCACTTGTGTTAGTGTTGAAAAACCACTTTTCGCACTTGTGTTAGTGTTGAAAAACCACTTTTCGCAGTTGTGTTAGTGTTGAAAAACCACTTTTCGCACTTGTGTTAGTGTTGAAAAACCACTTTTCGCACTTGTGTTAGTGTTGAAAAACCACTTTTCGCACTTGTGTTGGTGCAGGAAACCACTTTTGCACTTGTATTAGTGTGGAAGAACCACTTTTCGCACTTGTGTTAGTGTGGAAAAACCAGTTTTCGCACTTGTGTTAGTGTTGAAAAACCACTTTTCGAACTTGTGTTAGTGTTGAAAAACCACTTTTCACACCTGTGTTGGTGCAGGAAACCACTTTTGCACTTGTATTAGTGTGGAAAAAACACTTTTTGCACTTGTGATAGTGTTGAAAAACCACTTTTAGCACTTGTGTTAGTGTTGTAAAAACACTTTTCACACTTGTGTTGGTGCAGGAAACCACTTTTGCATTTGTATTAGTGTGGAAAAATCACTTTTCGCACATGTGTTAGTGTTGAAAAACCACTTTTCGCACTTGTGTTAGTGTTGAAAAACCACTTTTCGCAGTTGTGTTGGTGCAGGAAACCACTTTTGCACTTGTATTAGTGTGGAAAAAACACTTTTTGCACTTGTGATAGTGTTGAAAAACCACTTTTCGCACTTGTGTTAGTGTTGAAAAACCACTTTTCACACTTGTGTTGGTGCAGAAAACCACTTTTGCACTTGTATTAGTGTGGAAAACCCACTTTTCGCACATGTGTTAGTGTTGAAAAACCACTTTTTGCACTTGTGTTAGTGTTGAAAAACCACTTTTCGCACTTGTGTTAGTGTTGAAAAACCACTTTTCGCACTTGTGTTGGTGCAGGAAACCACTTTTGCACTTGTATTAGTGTGGAAAAAACACTTTTCGCACTTGTATTAGTGTGGAAAAAACACTTTTTGCACTTGTGATAGTGTTGAAATACCACTTTTCGCACTTGTGTTAGTGTTGAAAAACCACTTTTCGCACTTGTGTTGGTGCAGGAAACCACTTTTGCACTTGTATTAGTGTGGAAAAAACACTTTTTACACTTGTGATATTGTTGAAAAACCACTTTTCACACTTGTGTTAGTGTTGAAAAACCACTTTTCGCACTTGTGTTGGTGCAGGAAACCACTTTTGCACTTGTATTAGTGTGGAAAAACCACTTTTCGCACTTGTGTTAGTGTTGAAAAACCACTTTTCGCACTTGTGTTAGTGTTGAAAAACCACTTTTCACACCTGTGTTGGTGCAGGAAACCACTTTTGCACTTGTATTAGTGTGGAAAAAACACTTTTTGCACTTGTGTTAGTGTTGAAAAACCACTTTTCGCACTTGTGTTAGTGTTGAAAAACCACTTTTCGCACTTGTGTTAGTGTTGAAAAACCACTTTTCGCACTTGTGTTGGTGCAGGAAACCACTTTTGCACTTGTATTAGTGTGGAAAAAACACTTTTTGCACTTGTGATAGTGTTGAAAAACCACTTTTCGCACTTGTGTTAGTGTTGAAAAACCACTTTTCACACTTGTGTTAGTGTTGAAATACCACTTTTCGCACTTGTGTTAGTGTTAAAAAACCACTTTTCGCACTTGTGTTGGTGCAGGAAACCACTTTTGCACTTGTATTAGTGTGGAAAAAACACTTTTTGCACTTGTGATATTGTTGAAAAACCACTTTTCGCACTTGTGTTAGTGTTGAAAAACCACTTTTCGCACTTGTGTTGGTGCAGGAAACCACTTTTGCACTTGTATTAGTGTGGAAAAACCACTTTTCGCACTTGTGTTAGTGTTGAAAAACCACTTTTCGCACTTGTGTTAGTGTTGAAAAACCACTTTTCACACTTGTGTTGGTGCAGGAAACCACTTTTGCACTTGTATTAGTGTGGAAAAAACACTTTTTGCACTTGTGTTAGTGTTGAAAAACCACTTTTCGCACTTGTGTTAGTGTTGAAAAACCACTTTTCGCACTTGTGTTAGTGTTGAAAAACCACTTTTCGCACTTGTGTTGGTGCAGGAAACCACTTTTGCACTTGTATTAGTGTGGAAAAAACACTTTTTGCACTTGTGATAGTGTTGAAAAACCACTTTTCGCACTTGTGTTAGTGTTGAAAAACCACTTTTCACACTTGTGTTAGTGTTGAAAAACCACTTTTCGCACTTGTGTTGGTGCAGGAAACCACTTTTGCACTTGTATTAGTGTGGAAAAAACACTTTTTGCACTTGTGATAGTGTTGAAAAACCACTTTTCGCACTTGTGTTAGTGTGGAAAAACCACTTTTCGCACTTGTGTTGGTGTTGAAAAACCACTTTTCGCACTTGTGTTAGTGTTGAAAAACCACTTTTTGCACTTGTGTTAGTGTTGAAAAACCACTTTTCGCACTTGTGTTGGTGCAAGAAACCACTATTGCACTTGTATTAGTGTGGAAAAAACACTTTTTGCACTTGTGATAGTGTTGAAAAACCACTTTTCGCACTTGTGTTAGTGTTGAAAAACCACTTTTCGCACTTGTGTTAGTGTTGAAAAACCACTTTTCGCACTTGTGTTGGTGCAGGAAACCACTTTTGCACTTGTATTAGTGTGGAAAAAACACTTTTTGCACTTGTGATAGTGTTGAAAAACACTTTTCGCACTTGTGTTAGTGTTGAAAAACCACTTTTCGCACTTGTGTTGGTGCAGAAACCCCTTTTGCACTTGTATTAGTGTGGAAAAAACACTTTTCACACTTGTGTTAGTGTTGAAAAACCACTTTTTGCAATTGTGTTTGTGTTGAAAAACCACTTTTCGCACGTGTGTTGGTGCAGGAAACCACTTTTGCACTTGTATTAGTGTGGAAAAAACACTTTTCACACTTGTGTTAGTGTTGAAAAACCACTTTTCACACTTGTGTTAGTGTTGAAAAACCACTTTTCGCACTTGTGTTGGTGCAGGAAACCACTTTTGCACTTGTATTAGTGTGGAAAAAACACTTTTTGCACTTGTGATAGTGTTGAAAAACCACTTTTCGCACTTGTGTTAGTGTTGAAAAACCACTTTTCGCACTTGTGTTGGTGCAGGAAACCCCTTTTGCACTTGTATTAGTGTGGAAAAAACACTTTTCACACTTCTGTTAGTGTTGAAAAACCACTTTTCACACTTGTGTTAGTGTTGAAAAACCACTTTTCGCACTTGTGTTGGTGCAGGAAACCACTTTTGCACTTGTATTCGTGTGGAAAAAACACTTTTTGCACTTGTGATAGTGTTGAAAAACCACTTTTCGCACTTGTGTTGGTGCAGGAAACCACTTTTGCACTTGTATTAGTGTGGAAAAAACACTTTTTGCACTTGTGATAGTGTTGAAATACCACTTTTCGCACTTGTGTTAGTGTTGAAAAACCACTTTTCGCACTTGTGTTGGTGCAGGAAACCACTTTTGCACTTGTATTAGTGTGGAAAAAACACTTTTTACACTTGTGATATTGTTGAAAAACCACTTTTCACACTTGTGTTAGTGTTGAAAAACCACTTTTCGCACTTGTGTTGGTGCAGGAAACCACTTTTGCACTTGTATTAGTGTGGAAAAACCACTTTTCGCACTTGTGTTAGTGTTGAAAAACCACTTTTCGCACTTGTGTTAGTGTTGAAAAACCACTTTTCTCACCTGTGTTGGTGCAGGAAACCACTTTTGCACTTGTATTAGTGTGGAAAAAACACTTTTTGCACTTGTGTTAGTGTTGAAAAACCACTTTTCGCACTTGTGTTAGTGTTGAAAAACCACTTTTCGCACTTGTGTTAGTGTTGAAAAACCACTTTTCGCACTTGTGTTGGTGCAGGAAACCACTTTTGCACTTGTATTAGTGTGGAAAAAACACTTTTTGCACTTGTGATAGTGTTGAAAAACCACTTTTCGCACTTGTGTTAGTGTTGAAAAACCACTTTTCACACTTGTGTTAGTGTTGAAATACTACTTTTCGCACTTGTGTTAGTGTTAAAAAACCACTTTTCGCACTTGTGTTGGTGCAGGAAACCACTTTTGCACTTGTATTAGTGTGGAAAAAACACTTTTTGCACTTGTGATATTGTTGAAAAACCACTTTTCGCACTTGTGTTAGTGTTGAAAAACCACTTTTCGCACTTGTGTTGGTGCAGGAAACCACTTTTGCACTTGTATTAGTGTGGAAAAACCACTTTTCGCACTTGTGTTAGTGTTGAAAAACCACTTTTCGCACTTGTGTTAGTGTTGAAAAACCACTTTTCACACTTGTGTTGGTGCAGGAAACCACTTTTGCACTTGTATTAGTGTGGAAAAAACACTTTTTGCACTTGTGTTAGTGTTGAAAAACCACTTTTCGCACTTGTGTTAGTGTTGAAAAACCACTTTTCGCACTTGTGTTAGTGTTGAAAAACCACTTTTCGCACTTGTGTTGGTGCAGGAAACCACTTTTGCACTTGTATTAGTGTGGAAAAAACACTTTTTGCACTTGTGATAGTGTTGAAAAACCACTTTTCGCACTTGTGTTAGTGTGGAAAAACCACTTTTCGCACTTGTGTTGGTGTTGAAAAACCACTTTTCGCACTTGTGTTAGTGTTGAAAAACCACTTTTTGCACTTGTGTTAGTGTTGAAAAACCACTTTTCGCACTTGTGTTGGTGCAAGAAACCACTTTTGCACTTGTATTAGTGTGGAAAAAACACTTTTTGCACTTGTGATAGTGTTGAAAAACCACTTTTCGCACTTGTGTTAGTGTTGAAAAACCACTTTTCGCACTTGTGTTAGTGTTGAAAAACCACTTTTCGCACTTGTGTTGGTGCAGGAAAGCACTTTTGCACTTGTATTAGTGTGGAAAAAACACTTTTTGCACTTGTGATAGTGTTGAAAAACCACTTTTCGCACTTGTGTTAGTGTTGAAAAACCACTTTTCGCACTTGTGTTGGTGCAGAAACCCCTTTTGCACTTGTATTAGTGTGGAAAAAACACTTTTCACACTTGTGTTAGTGTTGAAAAACCACTTTTCGCAATTGTGTTTGTGTTGAAAAACCACTTTTCGCACGTGTGTTGGTGCAGGAAACCACTTTTGCACTTGTATTAGTGTGGAAAAAACACTTTTCACACTTGTGTTAGTGTTGAAAAACCACTTTTCACACTTGTGTTAGTGTTGAAAAACCACTTTTCGCACTTGTGTTGGTGCAGGAAACCACTTTTGCACTTGTATTAGTGTGGAAAAAACACTTTTTGCACTTGTGATAGTGTTGAAAAACCACTTTTCGCACTTGTGTTAGTGTTGAAAAACCACTTTTCGCACTTGTGTTGGTGCAGGAAACCCCTTTTTGCACTTGTATTAGTGTGGAAAAAACACTTTTCACACTTCTGTTAGTGTTGAAAAACCACTTTTCACACTTGTGTTAGTGTTGAAAAACCACTTTTCGCACTTGTGTTGGTGCAGGAAACCACTTTTGCACTTGTATTCGTGTGGAAAAAACACTTTTTGCACTTGTGATAGTGTTGAAAAACCACTTTTCGCACTTGTGTTGGTGCAGGAAACCACTTTTGCACTTGTATTAGTGTGGAAAAAACACTTTTTGCACTTGTGTTAGTGTTGAAAAACCACTTTTCGCACTTGTGTTAGTGTTGAAAAACCACTTTTCGCACTTGTGTTAGTGTTGAAAAACCACTTTTCGCACTTGTGTTGGTGCAGGAAACCACTTTTGCACTTGTATTAGTGTGGAAAAAACACTTTTTGCACTTGTGATAGTGTTGAAAAACCACTTTTCGCACTTGTGTTAGTGTTGAAAAACCACTTTTCACACTTGTGTTAGTGTTGAAAAACCACTTTTCGCACTTGTGTTGGTGCAGGAAACCACTTTTGCACTTGTATTAGTGTGGAAAAAACACTTTTTGCACTTGTGATAGTGTTGAAAAACCACTTTTCGCACTTGTGTTAGTGTGGAAAAACCACTTTTCGCACTTGTGTTAGTGTTGAAAAACCACTTTTCGCACTTGTGTTAGTGTTGAAAAACCACTTTTTGCACTTGTGTTAGTGTTGAAAAACCACTTTTCGCACTTGTGTTAGTGTTGAAAAACCACTTTTCGCACTTGTGTTAGTGTTGAAAAACCACTTTTTGCACTTGTGTTGGTGCAGGAAACCACTTTTGCACTTGTATTAGTGTGGAAAAAACACTTTTCGCACTTGTATTAGTGTGGAAAAAACACTTTTTGCACTTGTGATAGTGTTGAAATACCACTTTTCGCACTTGTGTTAGTGTTAAAAAACCACTTTTCGCACTTGTGTTGGTGCAGGAAACCACTTTTGCACTTGTATTAGTGTGGAAAAAACACTTTTTGCACTTGTGATATTGTTGAAAAACCACTTTTCGCACTTGTGTTAGTGTTGAAAAACCACTTTTCGCACTTGTGTTGGTGCAGGAAACCACTTTTGCACTTGTATTAGTGTGGAAAAACCACTTTTCGCACTTGTGTTAGTGTTGAAAAACCACTTTTCGCACTTGTGTTAGTGTTGAAAAACCACTTTTCACACTTGTGTTGGTGCAGGAAACCACTTTTGCACTTGTATTAGTGTGGAAAAAACACTTTTTGCACTTGTGTTAGTGTTGAAAAACCACTTTTCGCACTTGTGTTAGTGTTGAAAAACCACTTTTCGCACTTGTGTTAGTGTTGAAAAACCACTTTTCGCACTTGTGTTGGTGCAGGAAACCACTTTTGCACTTGTATTAGTGTGGAAAAAACACTTTTTGCACTTGTGATAGTGTTGAAAAACCACTTTTCGCACTTGTGTTAGTGTTGAAAAACCACTTTTCACACTTGTGTTAGTGTTGAAAAACCACTTTTCGCACTTGTGTTGGTGCAGGAAACCACTTTTGCACTTGTATTAGTGTGGAAAAAACACTTTTTGCACTTGTGATAGTGTTGAAAAACCACTTTTCGCACTTGTGTTAGTGTGGAAAAACCACTTTTCGCACTTGTGTTGGTGTTGAAAAACCACTTTTCGCACTTGTGTTAGTGTTGAAAAACCACTATTTGCACTTGTGTTAGTGTTGAAAAACCACTTTTCGCACTTGTGTTGGTGCAAGAAACCACTTTTGCACTTGTATTAGTGTGGAAAAAACACTTTTTGCACTTGTGATAGTGTTGAAAAACCACTTTTCGCACTTGTGTTAGTGTTGAAAAACCACTTTTCGCACTTGTGTTAGTGTTGAAAAACCACTTTTCGCACTTGTGTTGGTGCAGGAAACCACTTTTGCACTTGTATTAGTGTGGAAAAAACACTTTTTGCACTTGTGATAGTGTTGAAAAACCACTTTTCGCACTTGTGTTAGTGTTGAAAAACCACTTTTCGCACTTGTGTTGGTGCAGAAACCCCTTTTGCACTTGTATTAGTGTGGAAAAAACACTTTTCACACTTGTGTTAGTGTTGAAAAACCACTTTTCGCAATTGTGTTTGTGTTGAAAAACCACTTTTCGCACGTGTGTTGGTGCAGGAAACCACTTTTGCACTTGTATTAGTGTGGAAAAAACACTTTTTGCACTTGTGATAGTGTTGAAAAAACACTTTTCGCACTTGTGTTAGTGTTGAAAAACCACTTTTCGCACTTGTGTTGGTGCAGGAAACCCCTTTTGCACTTGTATTAGTGTGGAAAAAACACTTTTCACACTTGTGTTAGTGTTGAAAAACCACTTTTCACACTTGTGTTAGTGTTGAAAAACCACTTTTCGCACTTGTGTTGGTGCAGGAAACCCCTTTACACTTGTATTAGTGTGGAAAAAACACTTTTTGCACTTGTGATAGTGTTGAAAAACCACTTTTCGCACTTGTGTTAGTGTTGAAAAACCACTTTTCGCACTTGTGTTGGTGCAGGAAACCACTTTTGCACTTGTATTAGTGTGGAAAAAACACTTTTCACACTTGTGTTAGTGTTGAAAAACCACTTTTCGCAATTGTGTTTGTGTTGAAAAACCACTTTTCGCACTTGTGTTGGTGCAGGAAACCACTTTTGCACTTGTATTAGTGTGGAAAAAACACTTTTCACACTTGTGTTAGTGTTGAAAAACCACTTTTCACACTTGTGTTAGTGTTGAAAAACCACTTTTCACACTTGTGTTAGTGTTGAAAAACCACTTTTCGCACTTGTGTTGGTGCAGGAAACCACTTTTGCACTTGTATTAGTGTGGACAAAACACTTTTTGCACTTGTGATAGTGTTGAAAAATCACTTTTCGCACTTGAGTTAGTGTTGAAAAACCACTTTTCGCACTTGTTTTGGTGTAGGAAACCAATTTTGCACTTGTATTAGTGTGGAAAAACCACTTTTCGCACTTGTGTTAGTGTTGAAAAACCACTTTTTGCACTTGTGTTAGTGTTGAAAAACCACTTTTCGCACTTGTGTTAGTGTTGAAAAACCACTTTTCGCACTTGTGTTGGTGCAGGAAACCACTTTTGCACTTGTATTCGCGTGGAAAAAACACTTTTTGCACTTGTGATAGTGTTGAAAAACCACTCTTCGCACTTGTGTTAGTGTTGAAAAACCACTTTTCACACTTGTGTTGGTGCAGGAAACCACTTTTGCACTTGTATTAGTGTGGAAAAACCACTTTTCGCACTTGTGTTAGTGTTGAAAAAACACTTTTCGCACTTGTGTTAGTGTTGAAAAACCACTTTTCGCACTTGTGTTGGTGCAGGAAACCACTTTTGCACTTGTATTAGTGTGGAAAAATCACTTTTCGCACATGTGTTAGTGTTGAAAAACCACTTTTCGCACTTGTGTTAGTGTTGAAAAACCACTTTTCGCACTTGTGTTGGTGCAGGAAACCACTTTTGCACTTGTATTAGTGTGGAAAAAACACTTTTTGCACTTGTGATAGTGTTGAAAAACCACTTTTCACACTTGTGTTAGTGTTGAAAAACCACTTTTCGCACTTGTGTTGGTGCAGGAAACCACTTTTGCACTTGTATTAGTGTGGAAAAAACACTTTTTGCACTTGTGATAGTGTTGAAAAACCACTTTTCGCACTTGTGTTAGTGTTGAAAAACCACTTTTCGCACTTGTGTTAGTGTTGAAAAACCACTTTTCGCACTTGTGTTGGTGCAGGAAACCACTTTTGCACTTGTATTAGTGTGGAAAAACCACTTTTCGCACTTGTGTTAGTGTTGAAAAAGCACTTTTCGCACTTGTGTTGGTGCAGGAAACCACTTTTGCACTTGTATTAGTGTGGAAAAAACACTTTTTGCACTTGTGATAGTGTTGAAAAACCACTTTTCGCACTTGTGTTAGTGTTGAAAAACCACTTTTCGCACTTGTGTTAGTGTTGAAAAACCACTTTTCGCACTTGTGTTGGTGCAGGAAACCACTTTTGCACTTGTATTAGTGTGGAAAAAACACTTTTTGCACTTGTGATAGTGTTGAGAAACCACTTTTCGCACTTGTGTTAGTGTTGAAAAAGCACTTTTCGCACTTGTGTTGGTGCAGGAAACCACTTTTGCACTTGTATTAGTGTGGAAAAAACACTTTTTGCACTTGTGATAGTGTTGAAAAACCACTTTTCGCACTTGTGTTAGTGTTGAAAAACCACTTTTCGCACTTGTGTTGGTGCAGGAAACCACTTTTGCACTTGTATTAGTGTGGAAAAAACACTTTTTGCACTTGTGATAGTGTTGAAAAACCACTTTTCGCACTTGTGTTAGTGTTGAAAAACCACTTTTCGCACTTGTGTTGGTGCAGGAAACCACTTTTGCACTTGTATTAGTGTGGAAAAAACACTTTTCACACTTGTGTTAGTGTTGAAAAACCACTTTTCGCAATTGTGTTTGTGTTGAAAAACCACTTTTCGCACTTGTGTTGGTGCAGGAAACCACTTTTGCACTTGTATTAGTGTGGACAAAACACTTTTTGCACTTGTGATAGTGTTGAAAAACCACTTTTCGCACTTGAGTTAGTGTTGAAAAACCACTTTTCGCACTTGTTTTGGTGTAGGAAACCAATTTTGCACTTGTATTAGTGTGGAAAAACCACTTTTCGCACTTGTGTTAGTGTTGAAAAACCACTTTTTGCACTTGTGTTAGTGTTGAAAAACCACTTTTCGAACTTGTGTTAGTGTTGAAAAACCACTTTTCGCACTTGTGTTGGTGCAGGAAACCACTTTTGCACTTGTATTCGCGTGGAAAAAACACTTTTTGCACTTGTGATAGTGTTGAAAAACCACTCTTCGCACTTGTGTTAGTGTTGAAAAACCACTTTTCGCACTTGTGTTGGTGCAGGAAACCACTTTTGCACTTGTATTAGTGTGGAAAAACCACTTTTCGCACTTGTGTTAGTGTTGAAAAAACACTTTTCGCACTTGTGTTAGTGTTGAAAAACCACTTTTTGCACTTGTGTTGGTGCAGGAAACCACTTTTGCACTTGTATTAGTGTGGAAAAAACACTTTTTGCACTTGTGATAGTGTTGAAAAACCACTTTTCACACTTGTGTTAGTGTTGAAAAACCACTTTTCGCACTTGTGTTGGTGCAGGAAACCACTTTTGCACTTGTATTAGTGTGGAAAAACCACTTTTCGCACTTGTGTTAGTGTTGAAAAACCACTTTTCGCACTTGTGTTAGTGTTGAAAAACCACTTTTCGCACTTGTGTTAGTGTTGAAAAACCACTTTTCGCACTTGTGTTGGTGCAGGAAACCACTTTTGCACTTGTATTAGTGTGGAAAAAACACTTTTCACACTTGTGTTAGTGTGGAAAAAACACTTTTCGCACTTGTGTTAGTATTGAAATACCACTTTTCGCACTTGTGTTAGTGTTGAAAAACCACTTTTTGCACTTGTGGTAGTGTTGAAAAACCACTTTTCGCACTTGTGTTAGTGTTGCAAAACCACTTTTCGCACTTGTGTTAGTGTTGAAAAACCACTTTTCGCACTTGTGTTGGTGCAGGAAACCACTTTTGCACTTGTATTAGTGTGGAAAAACCACTTTTCGCACTTGTGTTAGTGTTGAAAAAGCACTTTTCGCACTTGTGTTGGTGCAGGAAACCACTTTTGCACTTGTATTAGTGTGGAAAAAACACTTTTTGCACTTGTGATAGTGTTGAAAAACCACTTTTCGCACTTGTGTTAGTGTTGAAAAACCACTTTTCGCACTTGTGTTAGTGTTGAAAAACCACTTTTTGCACTTGTGGTAGTGTTGAAAAACCACTTTTCGCACTTGTGTTAGTGTTGAAAAACCACTTTTCGCACTTGTGTTAGTGTTGAAAAACCACTTTTCGCACTTGTGTTGGTGCAGGAAACCACTTTTGCACTTGTATTAGTGTGGAAAAACCACTTTTCGCACTTGTGTTAGTGTTGAAAAAGCACTTTTCGCACTTGTGTTGGTGCAGGAAACCACTTTTGCACTTGTATTAGTGTGGAAAAAACACTTTTTGCACTTGTGATAGTGTTGAAAAACCACTTTTCGCACTTGTGTTAGTGTTGAAAAACCACTTTTCGCACTTGTGTTAGTGTTGAAAAACCACTTTTCGCACTTGTGTTGGTGCAGGAAACCACTTTTGCACTTGTATTAGTGTGGAAAAAACACTTTTTGCACTTGTGATAGTGTTGAAAAACCACTTTTCGCACTTGTGTTAGTGTTGAAAAAGCACTTTTCGCACTTGTGTTGGTGCAGGAAACCACTTTTGCACTTGTATTAGTGTGGAAAAAACACTTTTTGCACTTGTGATAGTGTTGAAAAACCACTTTTCGCACTTGTGTTAGTGTTGAAAAACCACTTTTCGCACTTGTGTTGGTGCAGGAAACCACTTTTGCACTTGTATTAGTGTGGAAAAAACACTTTTCACACTTGTGTTAGTGTTGAAAAACCACTTTTCGCAATTGTGTTTGTGTTGAAAAACCACTTTTCGCACTTGTGTTGGTGCAGGAAACCACTTTTGCACTTGTATTAGTGTGGAAAAAACACTTTTCACACTTGTGTTAGTGTTGAAAAACCACTTTTCACACTTGTGTTAGTGTTGAAAAACCACTTTTCGCACTTGTGTTGGTGCAGGAAACCACTTTTGCACTCGTTTTAGTGTGGAAAAAAGACTTTTTGCACTTGTGATAGTGTTGAAAAACCACTTTTCGCACTTGTGTTAGTGTTGAAAAACCACTTTTCGCACTTGTGTTGGTGCAGGAAACCACTTTTGCACTTGTATTAGTGTGGAAAAATCACTTTTCGCACATGTGTTAGTGTTGAAACACCACTTTTCGCACTTGTGTTAGTGTTGAAAAACCACTTTTCGCACTTGTGTTGGTGCAGGAAACCACTTTTGCACTTGTATTAGTGTGGAAAAAACACTTTTTGCACTTATGATAGTGTTGAAAAACCACTTTTCGCACTTGTGTTAGTGTTGAAAAACCACTTTTTGCACTTGTGGTAGTGTTGAAAAACCACTTTTCGCACTTGTGTTAGTGTTGAAAAACCACTTTTCGCACTTGTGTTAGTGTTGAAAAACCACTTTTCGCACTTGTGTTGGTGCAGGAAACCACTTTTGCACTTGTATTAGTGTGGAAAAACCACTTTTCGCACTTGTGTTAGTGTTGAAAAAGCACTTTTCGCACTTGTGTTGGTGCAGGAAACCACTTTTGCACTTGTATTAGTGTGGAAAAAACACTTTTTGCACTTGTGATAGTGTTGAAAAACCACTTTTCGCACTTGTGTTAGTGTTGAAAAACCACTTTTCGCACTTGTGTTAGTGTTGAAAAACCACTTTTCGCACTTGTGTTGGTGCAGGAAACCACTTTTGCACTTGTATTAGTGTGGAAAAAACACTTTATGCACTTGTGATAGTGTTGAAAAACCACTTTTCGCACTTGTGTTAGTGTTGAAAAAGCACTTTTCGCACTTGTGTTGGTGCAGGAAACCACTTTTGCACTTGTATTAGTGTGGAAAAAACACTTTTTGCACTTGTGATAGTGTTGAAAAACCACTTTTCGCACTTGTGTTAGTGTTGAAAAACCACTTTTCGCACTTGTGTTGGTGCAGGAAACCACTTTTGCACTTGTATTAGTGTGGAAAAAACACTTTTCACACTTGTGTTAGTGTTGAAAAACTACTTTTCGCAATTGTGTTTGTGTTGAAAAACCACTTTTCGCACTTGTGTTGGTGCAGGAAACCACTTTTGCACTTGTATTAGTGTGGAAAAAACACTTTTCACACTTGTGTTAGTGTTGAAAAACCACTTTTCACACTTGTGTTAGTGTTGAAAAACCACTTTTCGCACTTGTGTTGGTGCAGGAAACCACTTTTGCACTCGTTTTAGTGTGGAAAAAAGACTTTTTGCACTTGTGATAGTGTTGAAAAACCACTTTTCGCACTTGTGTTAGTGTTGAAAAACCACTTTTCGCACTTGTGTTGGTGCAGGAAACCACTTTTGCACTTGTATTAGTGTGGAAAAATCACTTTTCGCACATGTGTTAGTGTTGAAACACCACTTTTCGCACTTGTGTTAGTGTTGAAAAACCACTTTTCGCACTTGTGTTGGTGCAGGAAACCACTTTTGCACTTGTATTAGTGTGGAAAAAACACTTTTTGCACTTGTGATAGTGTTGAAAAACCACTTTTCACACTTGTGTTAGTGTTGAAAAACCACTTTTCGCACTTGTGTTGGTGCAGGAAACCACTTTTGCACTTGTATTAGTGTGGAAAAAAACACTTTTTGCACTTGTGATAGTGTTGAAAAACCACTTTTCGCACTTGTGTTAGTGTTGAAAAAGCACTTTTCGCACTTGTGTTGGTGCAGGAAACCACTTTTGCACTTGTATTAGTGTGGAAAAAACACTTTTTGCACTTGTGATAGTGTTGAAAAACCACTTTTCGCACTTGTGTTAGTGTTGATAAACCACTTTTCGCACTTGTGTTGGTGCAGGAAACCACTTTTGCACTTGTATTAGTGTGGAAAAAACACTTTTTGCACTTGTGATAGTGTTGAAAAACCACTTTTCGCACTTGTGTTAGTGTTGAAAAACCACTTTTCGCACTTGTGTTGGTGCAGGAAACCACTTTTGCACTTGTATTAGTGTGGAAAAAACACTTTTCACACTTGTGTTAGTGTTGAAAAACCACTTTTCGCAATTGTGTTTATGTTGAAAAACCACTTTTCGCACTTGTGTTGGTGCAGGAAATCACTTTTGCACTTGTATTAGTGTGGAAAAAACACTTTTCACACTTGTGTTAGTGTTGAAAAACCACTTTTCACACTTGTGTTAGTGTTGAAAAACCACTTTTCACACTTGTGTTAGTGTTGAAAAACCACTTTTCGCACTTGTGTTGGTGCAGGAAACCACTTTTGCACTTGTATTAGTGTGGAAAAAAGACTTTTTGCACTTGTGATAGTGTTGAAAAACCACTTTTAGCACTTGTGTTAGTGTTGTAAAAACACTTTTCGCACTTGTGTTAGTGTTGAAAAACCACTTTTCGCACTTGTGTTGGTGCAGGAAACCACTTTTGCACTTGTATTAGTGTGGAAAAAAGACTTTTTGCACTTGTGATAGTGTTGAAAAACCACTTTTAGCACTTGTGTTAGTGTTGTAAAAACACTTTTCACACTTGTGTTGGTGCAGGAAACCACTTTTGCACATGTATTAGTGTGGAAAAATGACTTTTCGCACATGTGTTAGTGTTGAAAAACCACTTTTCGCAATTGTGTTAGTGTTGAAAAACCACTTTTCGCAGTTGTGTTGGTGCAGGAAACCACTTTTGCACTTGTATTAGTGTGGAAAAAACACTTTTTGCACTTGTGATAGTGTTGAAAAACCACTTTTCGCACTTGTGTTAGTGTTGAAAAACCACTTTTCACACTTGTGTTGGTGCAGGAAACCACTTTTGCACTTGTATTAGTGTGGAAAAACCACTTTTCGCACATGTGTTAGTGTTGAAAAACCACTTTTTGCACTTGTGTTAGTGTTGAAAAACCACTTTTCGCACTTGTGTTAGTGTTGAAAAACCACTTTTCGCACTTGTGTTGGTGCAGGAAACCACTTTTGCACTTGTATTAGTGTGGAAAAAACACTTTTCGCACTTGTATTAGTGTGGAAAAAACACTTTTTGCACTTGTGATAGTGTTGAAATACCACTTTTCGCACTTGTGTTAGTGTTGAAAAACCACTTTTCGCACTTGTGTTGGTGCAGGAAACCACTTTTGCACTTGTATTAGTGTGGAAAAAACACTTTTTGCACTTGTGATATTGTTGAAAAACCACTTTTCGCACTTGTGTTGGTGCAGGAAACCACTTTTGCACTTGTATTAGTGTGGAAAAACCACTTTTCGCACTTGTGTTAGTGTTGAAAAACCACTTTTCGCACTTGTGTTAGTGTTGAAAAACCACTTTTCACACCTGTGTTGGTGCAGGAAACCACTTTTGCACTTGTATTACTGTGGAAAAAACACTTTTTGCACTTGTGTTAGTGTTGAAAAACCACTTTTCACACTTGTGTTAGTGTTGAAAAACCACTTTTCGCACTTGTGTTAGTGTTGAAAAACCACTTTTCGCACTTGTGTTGGTGCAGGAAACCACTTTTGCACTTGTATTAGTGTGGGAAAAACACTTTTTGCCCTTGTGATAGTGTTGAAAAACCACTTTTCGCACTTGTGTTAGTGTTGAAAAACCACTTTTCACACTTGTGTTAGTGTTGAAAAACCACTTTTCGCACTTGTGTTGGTGCAGGAAACCACTTTTGCACTTGTATTAGTGTGGAAAAAAACACTTTTTGCACTTGTGATAGTGTTGAAAAACCACTTTTCGCACTTGTGTTAGTGTGGAAAAACCACTTTTCGCACTTGTGTTAGTGTTGAAAAACCACTTTTCGCACTTGTGTTAGTGTTGAAAAACCACTTTTTGCACTTGTGTTAGTGTTGAAAAACCACTTTTCGCACTTGTGTTAGTGTTGAAAAACCACTTTTCGCACATGTGTTAGTGTTGAAAAACCACTTTTCGCACTTGTGTTGGTGCAGAAAACCACTTTTGCACTTGTATTAGTGTGGAAAAAACACTTTTCGCACTTGTATTAGTGTGGAAAAAACACTTTTTGCACTTGTGATAGTGTTGAAATACCACTTTTCGCACTTGTGTTAGTGTTAAAAAACCACTTTTCGCACTTGTGTTGGTGCAGGAAACCACTTTTGCACTTGTATTAGTGTGGAAAAAACACTTTTTGCACTTGTGATATTGTTGAAAAACCACTTTTCGCACTTGTGTTAGTGTTGAAAAACCACTTTTCACACTTGTGTTGGTGCAGGAAACCACTTTTGCACTTGTATTAGTGTGGAAAAACCACTTTTCGCAGTTGTGTTAGTGTTGAAAAACCACTTTTCGCACTTGTGTTAGTGTTGAAAAACCACTTTTCGCACTTGTGTTAGTGTTGAAAAACCACTTTTCGCACTTGTGTTGGTGCAGGAAACCACTTTTGCACTTGTATTAGTGTGGAAGAACCACTTTTCGCACTTGTGTTAGTGTGGAAAAACCAGTTTTCGCACTTGTGTTAGTGTTGAAAAACCACTTTTCGCACTTGTGTTAGTGTTGAAAAACCACTTTTCACACCTGTGTTGGTGCAGGAAACCACTTTTGCACTTGTATTAGTGTGGAAAAAACACTTTTTGCACTTGTGATAGTGTTGAAAAACCACTTTTAGCACTTGTGTTAGTGTTGTAAAAACACTTTTCACACTTGTGTTGGTGCAGGAAACCACTTTTGCATTTGTATTAGTGTGGAAAAATCACTTTTCGCACATGTGTTAGTGTTGAAAAACCACTTTTCGCACTTGTGTTAGTGTTGAAAAACCACTTTTCGCAGTTGTGTTGGTGCAGGAAACCATTTTTGCACTTGTATTAGTGTGGAAAAAACACTTTTTGCACTTGTGATAGTGTTGAAAAACCACTTTTCACACTTGTGTTGGTGCAGGAAACCACTTTTGCACTTGTATTAGTGTGGAAAAACCACTTTTCGCACATGTGTTAGTGTTGAAAAACCACTTTTTGCACTTGTGTTAGTGTTGAAAAACCACTTTTCGCACTTGTGTTAGTGTTGAAAAACCACTTTTCACACTTGTGTTGGTGCAGGAAACCACTTTTGCACTTGTATTAGTGTGGAAAAACCACTTTTCGCACATGTGTTAGTGTTGAAAAACCACTTTTTGCACTTGTGTTAGTGTTGAAAAACCACTTTTCGCATTTGTGTTAGTGTTGAAAAACCACTTTTCGCACTTGTGTTGGTGCAGG
This sequence comes from Myxine glutinosa, assembly GCF_964187855.1. Classification (NCBI taxonomy): domain Eukaryota; kingdom Metazoa; phylum Chordata; class Myxini; order Myxiniformes; family Myxinidae; genus Myxine; species Myxine glutinosa. Next base: position 55,359 of record NW_027616529.1, read on the forward strand.
AAACCACTTTTGCACTTGTATTAGTGTGGAAAAAACACTTTTCGCACTTGTATTAGTGTGGAAAAAACACTTTTTGCACTTGTGATAGTGTTGAAATACCACTTTTCGCACTTGTGTTAGTGTTGAAAAACCACTTTTCGCACTTGTGTTGGTGCAGGAAACCACTTTTGCACTTGTATTAGTGTGGAAAAAACACTTTTTGCACTTGTGATATTGTTGAAAAACCACTTTTCGCACTTGTGTTAGTGTTGAAAAACCACTTTTCGCACTTGTGTTGGTGCAGGAAACCACTTTTGCACTTGTATTAGTGTGGAAAAACCACTTTTCGCACTTGTGTTAGTGTTGAAAAACCACTTTTCGCACTTGTGTTAGTGTTGAAAAACCACTTTTCACACCTGTGTTGGTGCAGGAAACCACTTTTGCACTTGTATTAGTGTGGAAAAAACACTTTTTGCACTTGTGTTAGTGTTGAAAAACCACTTTTCGCACTTGTGTTAGTGTTGAAAAACCACTTTTCGCACTTGTGTTAGTGTTGAAAAACCACTTTTCGCACTTGTGTTGGTGCAGGAAACCACTTTTGCACTTGTATTAGTGTGGAAAATACACTTTTTGCACTTGTGATAGTGTTGAAAAACCACTTTTCGCACTTGTGTTAGTGTTGAAAAACCACTTTTCACACTTGTGTTAGTGTTGAAAAACCACTTTTCGCACTTGTGTTGGTGCAGGAAACCACTTTTGCACTTGTATTAGTGTGGAAAAAACACTTTTTGCACTTGTGATAGTGTTGAAAAACCACTTTTCGCACTTGTGTTAGTGTGGAAAAACCACTTTTCGCACTTGTGTTAGTGTTGAAAAACCACTTTTCGCACTTGTGTTAGTGTTGAAAAACCACTTTTTGCACTTGCGTTAGTGTTGAAAAACCACTTTTCGCACTTGTGTTAGTGTTGAAAAACCACTTTTCGCACTTGTGTTAGTGTTGAAAAACCACTTTTTGCACTTGTGTTGGTGCAGGAAACCACTTTTGCACTTGTATTAGTGTGGAAAAAACACTTTTTGCACTTGTGATAGTGTTGAAAAACCACTTTTCACACTTGTGTTAGTGTTGAAAAACCACTTTTCGCACTTGTGTTGGTGCAGGAAACCACTTTTGCACTTGTATTAGTGTGGAAAAACCACTTTTCGCACTTGTGTTAGTGTTGAAAAACCACTTTTCGCACTTGTGTTAGTGTTGAAAAACCACTTTTCGCACTTGTGTTAGTGTTGAAAAACCACTTTTCGCACTTGTGTTGGTGCAGGAAACCACTTTTGCACTTGTATTAGTGTGGAAAAAACACTTTTCACACTTGTGTTAGTGTGGAAAAAACACTTTTCGCACTTGTGTTAGTATTGAAATACCACTTTTCGCACTTGTGTTAGTGTTGAAAAACCACTTTTTGCACTTGTGGTAGTGTTGAAAAACCACTTTTCGCACTTGTGTTAGTGTTGAAAAACCACTTTTCGCACTTGTGTTAGTGTTGAAAAACCACTTTTCGCACTTGTGTTGGTGCAGGAAACCACTTTTGCACTTGTATTAGTGTGGAAAAACCACTTTTCGCACTTGTGTTAGTGTTGAAAAAGCACTTTTCGCACTTGTGTTGGTGCAGGAAACCACTTTTGCACTTGTATTAGTGTGGAAAAAACACTTTTTGCACTTGTGATAGTGTTGAAAAACCACTTTTCGCACTTGTGTTAGTGTTGAAAAACCACTTTTCGCACTTGTGTTAGTGTTGAAAAACCACTTTTTGCACTTGTGGTAGTGTTGAAAAACCACTTTTCGCACTTGTGTTAGTGTTGAAAAACCACTTTTCGCACTTGTGTTAGTGTTGAAAAACCACTTTTCGCACTTGTGTTGGTGCAGGAAACCACTTTTGCACTTGTATTAGTGTGGAAAAACCACTTTTCGCACTTGTGTTAGTGTTGAAAAAGCACTTTTCGCACTTGTGTTGGTGCAGGAAACCACTTTTGCACTTGTATTAGTGTGGAAAAAACACTTTTTGCACTTGTGATAGTGTTGAAAAACCACTTTTCGCACTTGTGTTAGTGTTGAAAAACCACTTTTCGCACTTGTGTTAGTGTTGAAAAACCACTTTTCGCACTTGTGTTGGTGCAGGAAACCACTTTTGCACTTGTATTAGTGTGGAAAAAACACTTTTTGCACTTGTGATAGTGTTGAAAAACCACTTTTCGCACTTGTGTTAGTGTTGAAAAAGCACTTTTCGCACTTGTGTTGGTGCAGGAAACCACTTTTGCACTTGTATTAGTGTGGAAAAAACACTTTTTGCACTTGTGATAGTGTTGAAAAACCACTTTTCGCACTTGTGTTAGTGTTGAAAAACCACTTTTCGCACTTGTGTTGGTGCAGGAAACCACTTTTGCACTTGTATTAGTGTGGAAAAAACACTTTTCACACTTGTGTTAGTGTTGAAAAACCACTTTTCGCAATTGTGTTTGTGTTGAAAAACCACTTTTCGCACTTGTGTTGGTGCAGGAAACCACTTTTGCACTTGTATTAGTGTGGAAAAAACACTTTTCACACTTGTGTTAGTGTTGAAAAACCACTTTTCACACTTGTGTTAGTGTTGAAAAACCACTTTTCGCACTTGTGTTGGTGCAGGAAACCACTTTTGCACTCGTTTTAGTGTGGAAAAAAGACTTTTTGCACTTGTGATAGTGTTGAAAAACCACTTTTCGCACTTGTGTTAGTGTTGAAAAACCACTTTTCGCACTTGTGTTGGTGCAGGAAACCACTTTTGCACTTGTATTAGTGTGGAAAAATCACTTTTCGCACATGTGTTAGTGTTGAAACACCACTTTTCGCACTTGTGTTAGTGTTGAAAAACCACTTTTCGCACTTGTGTTGGTGCAGGAAACCACTTTTGCACTTGTATTAGTGTGGAAAAAACACTTTTTGCACTTATGATAGTGTTGAAAAACCACTTTTCGCACTTGTGTTAGTGTTGAAAAACCACTTTTTGCACTTGTGGTAGTGTTGAAAAACCACTTTTCGCACTTGTGTTAGTGTTGAAAAACCACTTTTCGCACTTGTGTTAGTGTTGAAAAACCACTTTTCGCACTTGTGTTGGTGCAGGAAACCACTTTTGCACTTGTATTAGTGTGGAAAAACCACTTTTCGCACTTGTGTTAGTGTTGAAAAAGCACTTTTCGCACTTGTGTTGGTGCAGGAAACCACTTTTGCACTTGTATTAGTGTGGAAAAAACACTTTTTGCACTTGTGATAGTGTTGAAAAACCACTTTTCGCACTTGTGTTAGTGTTGAAAAACCACTTTTCGCACTTGTGTTAGTGTTGAAAAACCACTTTTCGCACTTGTGTTGGTGCAGGAAACCACTTTTGCACTTGTATTAGTGTGGAAAAAACACTTTTTGCACTTGTGATAGTGTTGAAAAACCACTTTTCGCACTTGTGTTAGTGTTGAAAAAGCACTTTTCGCACTTGTGTTGGTGCAGGAAACCACTTTTGCACTTGTATTAGTGTGGAAAAAACACTTTTTGCACTTGTGATAGTGTTGAAAAACCACTTTTCGCACTTGTGTTAGTGTTGAAAAACCACTTTTCGCACTTGTGTTGGTGCAGGAAACCACTTTTGCACTTGTATTAGTGTGGAAAAAACACTTTTCACACTTGTGTTAGTGTTGAAAAACCACTTTTCGCAATTGTGTTTGTGTTGAAAAACAACTTTTCGCACTTGTGTTGGTGCAGGAAACCACTTTTGCACTTGTATTAGTGTGGAAAAAACACTTTTCACACTTGTGTTAGTGTTGAAAAACCACTTTTCACACTTGTGTTAGTGTTGAAAAACCACTTTTCGCACTTGTGTTGGTGCAGGAAACCACTTTTGCACTCGTTTTAGTGTGGAAAAAAGACTTTTTGCACTTGTGATAGTGTTGAAAAACCACTTTTCGCACTTGTGTTAGTGTTGAAAAACCACTTTTCGCACTTGTGTTGGTGCAGGAAACCACTTTTGCACTTGTATTAGTGTGGAAAAATCACTTTTCGCACATGTGTTAGTGTTGAAACACCACTTTTCGCACTTGTGTTAGTGTTGAAAAACCACTTTTCGCACTTGTGTTGGTGCAGGAAACCACTTTTGCACTTGTATTAGTGTGGAAAAAACACTTTTTGCACTTGTGATAGTGTTGAAAAACCACTTTTCACACTTGTGTTAGTGTTGAAAAACCACTTTTCGCACTTGTGTTAGTGTTGAAAAACCACTTTTCGCACTTGTGTTGGTGCAGGAAACCACTTTTGCACTTGTATTAGTGTGGAAAAACCACTTTTCGCACTTGTGTTAGTGTTGAAAAAGCACTTTTCGCACTTGTGTTGGTGCAGGAAACCACTTTTGCACTTGTATTAGTGTGGAAAAAACACTTTTTGCACTTGTGATAGTGTTGAAAAACCACTTTTCGCACTTGTGTTAGTGTTGAAAAACCACTTTTCGCACTTGTGTTAGTGTTGAAAAACCACTTTTCGCACTTGTGTTGGTGCAGGAAACCACTTTTGCACTTGTATTAGTGTGGAAAAAACACTTTTTGCACTTGTGATAGTGTTGAAAAACCACTTTTCGCACTTGTGTTAGTGTTGAAAAAGCACTTTTCGCACTTGTGTTGGTGCAGGAAACCACTTTTGCAATTGTATTAGTGTGGAAAAAACACTTTTTGCACTTGTGATAGTGTTGAAAAACCACTTTTCGCACTTGTGTTAGTGTTGAAAAACCACTTTTCGCACTTGTGTTGGTGCAGGAAACCACTTTTGCACTTGTATTAGTGTGGAAAAAACACTTTTCACACTTGTGTTAGTGTTGAAAAACCACTTTTCGCAATTGTGTTTGTGTTGAAAAACCACTTTTCGCACTTGTGTTGGTGCAGGAAACCACTTTTGCACTTGTATTAGTGTGGAAAAAACACTTTTCACACTTGTGTTAGTGTTGAAAAACCACTTTTCACACTTGTGTTAGTGTTGAAAAACCACTTTTCGCACTTGTGTTGGTGCAGGAAACCACTTTTGCACTCGTTTTAGTGTGGAAAAAAGACTTTTTGCACTTATGATAGTGTTGAAAAACCACTTTTCGCACTTGTGTTGGTGCAGGAAACCACTTTTGCACTTGTATTAGTGTGGAAAAATCACTTTTCGCACATGTGTTAGTGTTGAAACACCACTTTTCGCACTTGTGTTAGTGTTGAAAAACCACTTTTCGCACTTGTGTTGGTGCAGGAAACCACTTTTGCACTTGTATTAGTGTGGAAAAAACACTTTTTGCACTTATGATAGTGTTGAAAAACCACTTTTCGCACTTGTGTTAGTGTTGAAAAACCACTTTTTGCACTTGTGGTAGTGTTGAAAAACCACTTTTCGCACTTGTGTTAGTGTTGAAAAACCACTTTTCGCACTTGTGTTAGTGTTGAAAAACCACTTTTCGCACTTGTGTTGGTGCAGGAAACCACTTTTGCACTTGTATTAGTGTGGAAAAACCACTTTTCGCACTTGTGTTAGTGTTGAAAAAGCACTTTTCGCACTTGTGTTGGTGCAGGAAACCACTTTTGCACTTGTATTAGTGTGGAAAAAACACTTTTTGCACTTGTGATAGTGTTGAAAAACCACTTTTCGCACTTGTGTTAGTGTTGAAAAACCACTTTTCGCACTTGTGTTAGTGTTGAAAAACCACTTTTCGCACTTGTGTTGGTGCAGGAAACCACTTTTGCACTTGTATTAGTGTGGAAAAAACACTTTTTGCACTTGTGATAGTGTTGAAAAACCACTTTTCGCACTTGTGTTAGTGTTGAAAAAGCACTTTTCGCACTTGTGTTGGTGCAGGAAACCACTTTTGCACTTGTATTAGTGTGGAAAAAACACTTTTTGCACTTGTGATAGTGTTGAAAAACCACTTTTCGCACTTGTGTTAGTGTTGAAAAACCACTTTTCGCACTTGTGTTGGTGCAGGAAACCACTTTTGCACTTGTATTAGTGTGGAAAAAACACTTTTCACACTTGTGTTAGTGTTGAAAAACCACTTTTCGCAATTGTGTTTGTGTTGAAAAACAACTTTTCGCACTTGTGTTGGTGCAGGAAACCACTTTTGCACTTGTATTAGTGTGGAAAAAATACTTTTCACACTTGTGTTAGTGTTGAAAAACCACTTTTCACACTTGTGTTAGTGTTGAAAAACCACTTTTCGCACTTGTGTTGGTGCAGGAAACCACTTTTGCACTCGTTTTAGTGTGGAAAAAAGACTTTTTGCACTTGTGATAGTGTTGAAAAACCACTTTTCGCACTTGTGTTAGTGTTGAAAAACCACTTTTCGCACTTGTGTTGGTGCAGGAAACCACTTTTGCACTTGTATTAGTGTGGAAAAATCACTTTTCGCACATGTGTTAGTGTTGAAACACCACTTTTCGCACTTGTGTTAGTGTTGAAAAACCACTTTTCGCACTTGTGTTGGTGCAGGAAACCACTTTTGCACTTGTATTAGTGTGGAAAAAACACTTTTTGCACTTGTGATAGTGTTGAAAAACCACTTTTCACACTTGTGTTAGTGTTGAAAAACCACTTTTCGCACTTGTGTTGGTGCAGGAAACCACTTTTGCACTTGTATTAGTGTGGAAAAAAACACTTTTTGCACTTGTGATAGTGTTGAAAAACCACTTTTCGCACTTGTGTTAGTGTTGAAAAAGCACTTTTCGCACTTGTGTTGGTGCAGGAAACCACTTTTGCACTTGTATTAGTGTGGAAAAAACACTTTTTGCACTTGTGATAGTGTTGAAAAACCACTTTTCGCACTTGTGTTAGTGTTGATAAACCACTTTTCGCACTTGTGTTGGTGCAGGAAACCACTTTTGCACTTGTATTAGTGTGGAAAAAACACTTTTTGCACTTGTGATAGTGTTGAAAAACCACTTTTCGCACTTGTGTTAGTGTTGAAAAACCACTTTTCGCACTTGTGTTGGTGCAGGAAACCACTTTTGCACTTGTATTAGTGTGGAAAAAACACTTTTCACACTTGTGTTAGTGTTGAAAAACCACTTTTCGCAATTGTGTTTATGTTGAAAAACCACTTTTCGCACTTGTGTTGGTGCAGGAAACCACTTTTGCACTTGTATTAGTGTGGAAAAAACACTTTTCACACTTGTGTTAGTGTTGAAAAACCACTTTTCACACTTGTGTTAGTGTTGAAAAACCACTTTTCACACTTGTGTTAGTGTTGAAAAACCACTTTTCGCACTTGTGTTGGTGCAGGAAACCACTTTTGCACTTGTATTAGTGTGGAAAAAAGACTTTTTGCACTTGTGATAGTGTTGAAAAACCACTTTTCGCACTTGTGTTAGTGTTGAAAAACCACTTTTCACACTTGTGTTGGTGCAGGAAACCACTTTTGCACTTGTATTAGTGTGGAAAAACCACTTTTCGCACACGTGTTAGTGTTGAAAAACCACTTTTTGCACTTGTGTTAGTGTTGAAAAACCACTTTTCGCACTTGTGTTAGTGTTGAAAAACCACTTTTCGCACTTGTGTTGGTGCAGGAAACCACTTTTGCACTTGTATTAGTGTGGAAAAAACACTTTTCGCACTTGTATTAGTGTGGAAAAAACACTTTTTGCACTTGTGATAGTGTTGAAATACCACTTTTCGCACTTGTGTTAGTGTTGAAAAACCACTTTTCGCACTTGTGTTGGTGCAGGAAACCACTTTTGCACTTGTATTAGTGTGGAAAAAACACTTTTTGCACTTGTGATATTGTTGAAAAACCACTTTTCGCACTTGTGTTGGTGCAGGAAACCACTTTTGCACTTGTATTAGTGTGGAAAAACCACTTTTCGCACTTGTGTTAGTGTTGAAAAACCACTTTTCGCACTTGTGTTAGTGTTGAAAAACCACTTTTCACACCTGTGTTGGTGCAGGAAACCACTTTTGCACTTGTATTACTGTGGAAAAAACACTTTTTGCACTTGTGTTAGTGTTGAAAAACCACTTTTCGCACTTGTGTTAGTGTTGAAAAACCACTTTTCGCACTTGTGTTAGTGTTGAAAAACCACTTTTCGCACTTGTGTTGGTGCAGGAAACCACTTTTGCACTTGTATTAGTGTGGGAAAAACACTTTTTGCCCTTGTGATAGTGTTGAAAAACCACTTTTCGCACTTGTGTTAGTGTTGAAAAACCACTTTTCACACTTGTGTTAGTGTTGAAAAACCACTTTTCGCACTTGTGTTGGTGCAGGAAACCACTTTTGCACTTGTATTAGTGTGGAAAAAAACACTTTTTGCACTTGTGATAGTGTTGAAAAACCACTTTTCGCACTTGTGTTAGTGTGGAAAAACCACTTTTCGCACTTGTGTTAGTGTTGAAAAACCACTTTTCGCACTTGTGTTAGTGTTGAAAAACCACTTTTTGCACTTGTGTTAGTGTTGAAAAACCACTTTTCGCACTTGTGTTAGTGTTGAAAAACCACTTTTCGCACATGTGTTAGTGTTGAAAAACCACTTTTCGCACTTGTGTTGGTGCAGAAAACCACTTTTGCACTTGTATTAGTGTGGAAAAAACACTTTTCGCACTTGTATTAGTGTGGAAAAAACACTTTTTGCACTTGTGATAGTGTTGAAATACCACTTTTCGCACTTGTGTTAGTGTTAAAAAAACCCTTTTCGCACTTGTGTTGGTGCAGGAAACCACTTTTGCACTTGTATTAGTGTGGAAAAAACACTTTTTGCACTTGTGATATTGTTGAAAAACCACTTTTCGCACTTGTGTTAGTGTTGAAAAACCACTTTTCACACTTGTGTTGGTGCAGGAAACCACTTTTGCACTTGTATTAGTGTGGAAAAACCACTTTTCGCAGTTGTGTTAGTGTTGAAAAACCACTTTTCGCACTTGTGTTAGTGTTGAAAAACCACTTTTCGCACTTGTGTTAGTGTTGAAAAACCACTTTTCGCACTTGTGTTGGTGCAGGAAACCACTTTTGCACTTGTATTAGTGTGGAAGAACCACTTTTCGCACTTGTGTTAGTGTGGAAAAACCAGTTTTCGCACTTGTGTTAGTGTTGAAAAACCACTTTTCGCACTTGTGTTAGTGTTGAAAAACCACTTTTCACACCTGTGTTGGTGCAGGAAACCACTTTTGCACTTGTATTAGTGTGGAAAAAACACTTTTTGCACTTGTGATAGTGTTGAAAAACCACTTTTAGCACTTGTGTTAGTGTTGTAAAAACACTTTTCACACTTGTGTTGGTGCAGGAAACCACTTTTGCATTTGTATTAGTGTGGAAAAATCACTTTTCGCACATGTGTTAGTGTTGAAAAACCACTTTTCGCACTTGTGTTAGTGTTGAAAAACCACTTTTCGCAGTTGTGTTGGTGCAGGAAACCATTTTTGCACTTGTATTAGTGTGGAAAAAAACACTTTTTGCACTTGTGATAGTGTTGAAAAAACCACTTTTCGCACTTGTGTTAGTGTTGAAAAACCACTTTTCACACTTGTGTTGGTGCAGGAAACCACTTTTGCACTTGTATTAGTGTGGAAAAAAACCACTTTTCGCACATGTGTTAGTGTTGAAAAACCACTTTTTGCACTTGTGTTAGTGTTGAAAAAACCACTTTTTCGCACTTGTGTTAGTGTTGAAAAACCACTTTTCGCACTTGTGTTGGTGCAGGAAACCACTTTTGCACTTGTATTAGTGTGGAAAAAACACTTTTCGCACTTGTATTAGTGTGGAAAAAACACTTTTTGCACTTGTGATAGGTGTTGAAATACCACTTTTCGCACTTGTGTTAGTGTTGAAAAACCACTTTTCGCACTTGTGTTGGTGCAGGAAACCACTTTTGCACTTGTATTAGTGTGGAAAAAACACTTTTTGCACTTGTGATATTGTTGAAAAACCACTTTTCGCACTTGTGTTAGTGTTGAAAAACCACTTTTCGCACTTGTGTTGGTGCAGGAAACCACTTTTGCACTTGTATTAGTGTGGAAAAACCACTTTTCGCACTTGTGTTAGTGTTGAAAAACCACTTTTCGCACTTGTGTTAGTGTTGAAAAACCACTTTTCACACCTGTGTTGGTGCAGGAAACCACTTTTGCACTTGTATTAGTGTGGAAAAAACACTTTTTGCACTTGTGTTAGTGTTGAAAAACCACTTTTCGCACTTGTGTTAGTGTTGAAAAACCACTTTTCGCACTTGTGTTAGTGTTGAAAAACCACTTTTCGCACTTGTGTTGTGCAGGAAACCACTTTTGCACTTGTATTAGTGTGGAAAATACACTTTTTGCACTTGTGATAGTGTTGAAAAACCACTTTTCGCACTTGTGTTAGTGTTGAAAAACCACTTTTCACACTTGTGTTAGTGTTGAAAAACCACTTTTCGCACTTGTGTTGGTGCAGGAAACCACTTTTGCACTTGTATTAGTGTGGAAAAAACACTTTTTGCACTTGTGATAGTGTTGAAAAACCACTTTTCGCACTTGTGTTAGTGTGGAAAAACCACTTTTCGCACTTGTGTTAGTGTTGAAAAACCACTTTTCGCACTTGTGTTAGTGTTGAAAAACCACTTTTTGCACTTGCGTTAGTGTTGAAAAACCACTTTTCGCACTTGTGTTAGTGTTGAAAAACCACTTTTCGCACTTGTGTTAGTGTTGAAAAACCACTTTTTGCACTTGTGTTGGTGCAGGAAACCACTTTTGCACTTGTATTAGTGTGGAAAAAACACTTTTCGCACTTGTATTAGTGTGGAAAAAACACTTTTTGCACTTGTGATAGTGTTGAAATACCACTTTTCGCACTTGTGTTAGTGTTAAAAAACCACTTTTCGCACTTGTGTTGGTGCAGGAAACCACTTTTGCACTTGTATTAGTGTGGAAAAAACACTTTTTGCACTTGTGATATTGTTGAAAAACCACTTTTCGCACTTGTGTTAGTGTTGAAAAACCACTTTTCGCACTTGTGTTGGTGCAGGAAACCACTTTTGCACTTGTATTAGTGTTGAAAAACCACTTTTCGCACTTGTGTTAGTGTTGAAAAACCACTTTTCACACTTGTGTTGGTGCAGGAAACCACTTTTGCACTTGTATTAGTGTGGAAAAAACACTTTTTGCACTTGTGTTAGTGTTGAAAAACCACTTTTCGCACTTGTGTTAGTGTTGAAAAACCACTTTTCGCACTTGTGTTAGTGTTGAAAAACCACTTTTCTCACTTGTGTTGGTGCAGGAAACCACTTTTGCACTTGTATTAGTGTGGAAAAAACACTTTTTGCACTTGTGATATTGTTGAAAAACCACTTTTCGCACTTGTGTTGGTGCAGGAAACCACTTTTGCACTTGTATTAGTGTGGAAAAACCACTTTTCGCACTTGTGTTAGTGTTGAAAAACCACTTTTCGCACTTGTGTTAGTGTTGAAAAACCACTTTTCACACTTGTGTTGGTGCAGGAAACCACTTTTGCACTTGTATTAGTGTGGAAAAAACACTTTTTGCACTTGTGTTAGTGTTGAAAAACCACTTTTCGCACTTGTGTTAGTGTTGAAAAACCACTTTTCACACTTGTGTTGGTGCAGGAAACCACTTTTGCACTTGTATTAGTGTGGAAAAACCACTTTTCGCAGTTGTGTTAGTGTTGAAAAACCACTTTTCGCACTTGTGTTAGTGTTGAAAAACCACTTTTCGCACTTGTGTTAGTGTTGAAAAACCACTTTTCGCACTTGTGTTGGTGCAGGAAACCACTTTTGCACTTGTATTAGTGTGGAAGAACCACTTTTCGCACTTGTGTTAGTGTGGAAAAACCAGTTTTCGCACTTGTGTTAGTGTTGAAAAACCACTTTTCGCACTTGTGTTAGTGTTGAAAAACCACTTTTCACACCTGTGTTGGTGCAGGAAACCACTTTTGCACTTGTACTAGTGTGGAAAAAACACTTTTTGCACTTGTGATAGTGTTGAAAAACCACTTTTAGCACTTGTGTTAGTGTTGTAAAAACACTTTTCACACTTGTGTTGGTGCAGGAAACCACTTTTGCATTTGTATTAGTGTGGAAAAATCACTTTTCGCACATGTGTTAGTGTTGAAAAACCACTTTTCGCACTTGTGTTAGTGTTGAAAAACCACTTTTCGCAGTTGTGTTGGTGCAGGAAACCACTTTTGCACTTGTATTAGTGTGGAAAAAACACTTTTTGCACTTGTGATAGTGTTGAAAAACCACTTTTCGCACTTGTGTTAGTGTTGAAAAACCACTTTTCACACTTGTGTTGGTGCAGGAAACCACTTTTGCACTTGTATTAGTGTGGAAAAACCACTTTTCGCACATGTGTTAGTGTTGAAAAACCACTTTTTGCACTTGTGTTAGTGTTGAAAAACCACTTTTCGCACTTGTGTTAGTGTTGAAAAACCACTTTTCGCACTTGTGTTGGTGCAGGAAACCACTTTTGCACTTGTATTAGTGTGGAAAAAACACTTTTCGCACTTGTATTAGTGTGGAAAAAACACTTTTTGCACTTGTGATAGTGTTGAAATACCACTTTTCGCACTTGTGTTAGTGTTGAAAAACCACTTTTCGCACTTGTGTTGGTGCAGGAAACCACTTTTGCACTTGTATTAGTGTGGAAAAAACACTTTTTGCACTTGTGATATTGTTGAAAAACCACTTTTCGCACTTGTGTTAGTGTTGAAAAACCACTTTTCGCACCTGTGTTGGTGCAGGAAACCACTTTTGCACTTGTATTAGTGTGGAAAAACCACTTTTCGCACTTGTGTTAGTGTTGAAAAACCACTTTTCGCACTTGTGTTAGTGTTGAAAAACCACTTTTCACACCTGTGTTGGTGCAGGAAACCACTTTTGCACTTTTATTAGTGTGGAAAAAACACTTTTTGCACTTGTGTTAGTGTTGAAAAACCACTTTTCGCACTTGTGTTAGTGTTGAAAAACCACTTTTCGCACTTGTGTTGGTGCAGGAAACCACTTTTGCACTTGTATTAGTGTGGAAAAAACACTTTTTGCACTTGTGATAGTGTTGAAAAACCACTTTTCGCACTTGTGTTAGTGTTGAAAAACCACTTTTCACACTTGTGTTAGTGTTGAAAAACCACTTTTCGCACTTGTGTTGGTGCAGGAAACCACTTTTGCACTTGTATTAGTGTGGAAAAAACACTTTTTGCACTTGTGATAGTGTTGAAAAACCACTTTTCGCACTTGTGTTAGTGTGGAAAAACCACTTTTCGCACTTGTGTTAGTGTTGAAAAACCACTTTTCGCACTTGTGTTAGTGTTGAAAAACCACTTTTTGCACTTGTGTTAGTGTTGAAAAACCACTTTTCGCACTTGTGTTAGTGTTGAAAAACCACTTTTCGCACTTGTGTTAGTGTTGAAAAACCACTTTTTGCACTTGTGTTGGTGCAGGAAACCACTTTTGCACTTGTATTAGTGTGGAAAAAACACTTTTCGCACTTGTATTAGTGTGGAAAAAACACTTTTTGCACTTGTGATAGTGTTGAAATACCACTTTTCGCACTTGTGTTAGTGTTAAAAAACCACTTTTCGCACTTGTGTTGGTGCAGGAAACCACTTTTGCACTTGTATTAGTGTGGAAAAAACACTTTTTGCACTTGTGATATTGTTGAAAAACCACTTTTCGCACTTGTGTAAGTGTTGAAAAACCACTTTTCGCACTTGTGTTGGTGCAGGAAACCACTTTTGCACTTGTATTAGTGTGGAAAAACCACTTTTCGCACTTGTGTTAGTGTTGAAAAACCACTTTTCGCACTTGTGTTAGTGTTGAAAAACCACTTTTCACACTTGTGTTGGTGCAGGAAACCACTTTTGCACTTGTATTAGTGTGGAAAAAACACTTTTTGCACTTGTGTTAGTGTTGAAAAACCACTTTTCGCACTTGTGCTAGTGTTGAAAAACCACTTTTCGCACTTGTGTTAGTGTTGAAAAACCACTTTTCGCACTTGTGCTGGTGCAGGAAACCACTTTTGCACTTGTATTAGTGTGGAAAAAACACTTTTTGCACTTGTGATAGTGTTGAAAAACCACTTTTCGCACTTGTGTTAGTGTTGAAAAACCACTTTTCACACTTGTGTTAGTGTTGAAAAACCACTTTTCGCACTTGTGTTGGTGCAGGAAACCACTTTTGCACTTGTATTAGTGTGGAAAAAACACTTTTTGCACTTGTGATAGTGTTGAAAAACCACTTTTCGCACTTGTGTTAGTGTGGAAAAACCACTTTTCGCACTTGTGTTGGTGTTGAAAAACCACTTTTCGCACTTGTGTTAGTGTTGAAAAACCACTTTTTGCACTTGTGTTAGTGTTGAAAAACCACTTTTCGCACTTGTGTTGGTGCAAGAAACCACTTTTGCACTTGTATTAGTGTGGAAAAAACACTTTTTGCACTTGTGATAGTGTTGAAAAACCACTTTTCGCACTTGTGTTAGTGTTGAAAAACCACTTTTCGCACTTGTGTTAGTGTTGAAAAACCACTTTTCGCACTTGTGTTGGTGCAGGAAACCACTTTTGCGCTTGTATTAGTGTGGAAAAAACACTTTTTGCACTTGTGATAGTGTTGAAAAACCACTTTTCGCACTTGTGTTAGTGTTGAAAAACCACTTTTCGCACTTGTGTTGGTGCAGGAAACCCCTTTTGCACTTGTATTAGTGTGGAAAAAACACTTTTCACACTTGTGTTAGTGTTGAAAAACCACTTTTCACACTTGTGTTAGTGTTGAAAAACCACTTTTCGCACTTGTGTTGGTGCAGGAAACCACTTTTGCACTTGTATTAGTGTGGAAAAAACACTTTTTGCACTTGTGATAGTGTTGAAAAACCACTTTTCGCACTTGTGTTAGTGTTGAAAAACCACTTTTCGCACTTGTGTTGGTGCAGGAAACCACTTTTGCACTTGTATTAGTGTGGAAAAAACACTTTTCACACTTGTGTTAGTGTTGAAAAACCACTTTTCGCAATTGTGTTTGTGTTGAAAAACCACTTTTGCGCACTTGTGTTGGTGCAGGAAACCACTTTTGCACTTGTATTAGTGTGGAAAAAACACTTTTCACACTCGTGTTAGTGTTGAAAAACCACTTTTCACACTTGTGTTAGTGTTGAAAAACCACTTTTCGCACTTGTGTTGGTGCAGGAAACCACTTTTGCACTCGTTTTAGTGTGGAAAAAAGACTTTTTGCACTTGTGATAGTGTTGAAAAACTACTTTTCGCACTTGTGTTAGTGTTGAAAAACCACTTTTCGCACTTGTGTTGGTGCAGGAAACCACTTTTGCACTTGTATTAGTGTGGAAAAATCACTTTTCGCACATGTGTTAGTGTTGAAAAACCACTTTTCGCACTTGTGTTAGTGTTGAAAAACCACTTTTCGCACTTGTGTTGGTGCAGGAAACCACTTTTGCACTTGTATTAGTGTGGAAAAAACACTTTTTGCACTTGTGATAGTGTTGAAAAACCACTTTTCACACTTGTGTTAGTGTTGAAAAACCACTTTTCGCACTTGTGTTGGTGCAGGAAACCACTTTTGCACTTGTATTAGTGTGGAAAAAACACTTTTTGCACTTGTGATAGTGTTGAAAAACCACTTTTCGCACTTGTGTTAGTGTTGAAAAACCACTTTTCGCACTTGTGTTAGTGTTGAAAAACCACTTTTCGCACTTGTGTTGGTGCAGGAAACCACTTTTGCACTTGTATTAGTGTGGAAAAACCACTTTTCGCACCTGTGTTAGTGTTGAAAAAGCACTTTTCGCACTTGTGTTGGTGCAGGAAACCACTTTTGCACTTGTATTAGTGTGGAAAAAACACTTTTTGCACTTGTGATAGTGTTGAAAAACCACTTTTCGCACTTGTGTTAGTGTTGAAAAACCACTTTTCGCACTTGTGTTAGTGTTGAAAAACCACTTTTCGCACTTGTGTTGGTGCAGGAAACCACTTTTGCACTTGTATTAGTGTGGAAAAAACACTTTTTGCACTTGTGATAGTGTTGAAAAACCACTTTTCGCACTTGTGTTAGTGTTGAAAAAGCACTTTTCGCACTTGTGTTGGTGCAGGAAACCACTTTTGCACTTGTATTAGTGTGGAAAAAACACTTTTTGCACTTGTGATAGTGTTGAAAAACCACTTTTCGCACTTGTGTTAGTGTTGAAAAACCACTTTTCGCACTTGTGTTGGTGCAGGAAACCACTTTTGCACTTGTATTAGTGTGGAAAAAACACTTTTTGCACTTGTGATAGTGTTGAAAAACCACTTTTCGCACTTGTGTTAGTGTTGAAAAACCACTTTTCGCACTTGTGTTGGTGCAGGAAACCACTTTTGCACTTGTATTAGTGTGGAAAAAACACTTTTCACACTTGTGTTAGTGTTGAAAAACCACTTTTCGCAATTGTGTTTGTGTTGAAAAACCACTTTTCGCACTTGTGTTGGTGCAGGAAACCACTTTTGCACTTGTATTAGTGTGGAAAAAACACTTTTCACACTTGTGTTAGTGTTGAAAAACCACTTTTCACACTTGTGTTAGTGTTGAAAAACCACTTTTCACACTTGTGTTAGTGTTGAAAAACCACTTTTCGCACTTGTGTTGGTGCAGGAAACCACTTTTGCACTTGTATTAGTGTGGACAAAACACTTTTTGCACTTGTGATAGTGTTGAAAAACCACTTTTCGCACTTGAGTTAGTGTTGAAAAACCACTTTTCGCACTTGTTTTGGTGTAGGAAACCAATTTTGCACTTGTATTAGTGTGGAAAAACCACTTTTCGCACTTGTGTTAGTGTTGAAAAACCACTTTTTGCACTTGTGTTAGTGTTGAAAAACCACTTTTCGCACTTGTGTTAGTGTTGAAAAACCACTTTTCGCACTTGTGTTGGTGCAGGAAACCACTTTTGCACTTGTATTCGCGTGGAAAAAACACTTTTTGCACTTGTGATAGTGTTGAAAAACCACTCTTCGCACTTGTGTTAGTGTTGAAAAACCACTTTTCGCACTTGTGTTGGTGCAGGAAACCACTTTTGCACTTGTATTAGTGTGGAAAAACCACTTTTCGCACTTGTGTTAGTGTTGAAAAAACACTTTTCGCACTTGTGTTAGTGTTGAAAAACCACTTTTCGCACTTGTGTTGGTGCAGGAAACCACTTTTGCACTTGTATTAGTGTGGAAAAATCACTTTTCGCACATGTGTTAGTGTTGAAAAACCACTTTTCGCACTTGTGTTAGTGTTGAAAAACCACTTTTCGCACTTGTGTTGGTGCAGGAAACCACTTTTGCACTTGTATTAGTGTGGAAAAAACACTTTTTGCACTTGTGATAGTGTTGAAAAACCACTTTTCACACTTGTGTTAGTGTTGAAAAACCACTTTTCGCACTTGTGTTGGTGCAGGAAACCACTTTTGCACTTGTATTAGTGTGGAAAAAACACTTTTTGCACTTGTGATAGTGTTGAAAAACCACTTTTCGCACTTGTGTTAGTGTTGAAAAACCACTTTTTGCACTTGTGTTAGTGTTGAAAAACCACTTTTCGCACTTGTGTTGGTGCAGGAAACCACTTTTGCACTTGTATTAGTGTGGAAAAACCACTTTTCGCACTTGTGTTAGTGTTGAAAAAGCACTTTTCGCACTTGTGTTGGTGCAGGAAACCACTTTTGCACTTGTATTAGTGTGGAAAAAACACTTTTTGCACTTGTGATAGTGTTGAAAAACCACTTTTCGCACTTGTGTTAGTGTTGAAAAACCACTTTTCGCACTTGTGTTAGTGTTGAAAAACCACTTTTCGCACTTGTGTTGGTGCAGGAAACCACTTTTGCACTTGTATTAGTGTGGAAAAAACACTTTTTGCACTTGTGATAGTGTTGAGAAACCACTTTTCGCACTTGTGTTAGTGTTGAAAAAGCACTTTTCGCACTTGTGTTGGTGCAGGAAACCACTTTTGCACTTGTATTAGTGTGGAAAAAACACTTTTTGCACTTGTGATAGTGTTGAAAAACCACTTTTCGCACTTGTGTTAGTGTTGAAAAACCACTTTTCGCACTTGTGTTGGTGCAGGAAACCACTTTTGCACTTGTATTAGTGTGGAAAAAACACTTTTTGCACTTGTGATAGTGTTGAAAAACCACTTTTCGCACTTGTGTTAGTGTTGAAAAACCACTTTTCGCACTTGTGTTGGTGCAGGAAACCACTTTTGCACTTGTATTAGTGTGGAAAAAACACTTTTCACACTTGTGTTAGTGTTGAAAAACCACTTTTCGCAATTGTGTTTGTGTTGAAAAACCACTTTTCGCACTTGTGTTGGTGCAGGAAACCACTTTTGCACTTGTATTAGTGTGGAAAAAACACTTTTTGCACTTGTGATAGTGTTGAAAAACCACTTTTCGCACTTGTGTTAGTGTTGAAAAACCACTTTTCACACTTGTGTTAGTGTTGAAAAACCACTTTTCGCACTTGTGTTGGTGCAGGAAACCACTTTTGCACTTGTATTAGTGTGGAAAAAACACTTTTTGCACTTGTGATAGTGTTGAAAAACCACTTTTCGCACTTGTGTTAGTGTGGAAAAACCACTTTTCGCACTTGTGTTGGTGTTGAAAAACCACTTTTCGCACTTGTGTTAGTGTTGAAAAACCACTTTTTGCACTTGTGTTAGTGTTGAAAAACCACTTTTCGCACTTGTGTTGGTGCAAGAAACCACTTTTGCACTTGTATTAGTGTGGAAAAAACACTTTTTGCACTTGTGATAGTGTTGAAAAACCACTTTTCGCACTTGTGTTAGTGTTGAAAAACCACTTTTCGCACTTGTGTTAGTGTTGAAAAACCACTTTTCGCACTTGTGTTGGTGCAGGAAACCACTTTTGCGCTTGTATTAGTGTGGAAAAAACACTTTTTGCACTTGTGATAGTGTTGAAAAACCACTTTTCGCACTTGTGTTAGTGTTGAAAAACCACTTTTCGCACTTGTGTTGGTGCAGGAAACCCCTTTTGCACTTGTATTAGTGTGGAAAAAACACTTTTCACACTTGTGTTAGTGTTGAAAAACCACTTTTCACACTTGTGTTAGTGTTGAAAAACCACTTTTCGCACTTGTGTTGGTGCAGGAAACCACTTTTGCACTTGTATTAGTGTGGAAAAAACACTTTTTGCACTTGTGATAGTGTTGAAAAACCACTTTTCGCACTTGTGTTATTGTTGAAAAACCACTTTTCGCACTTGTGTTGGTGCAGGAAACCACTTTTGCACTTGTATTAGTGTGGGAAAAACACTTTTCACACTTGTGTTAGTGTTGAAAAACCACTTTTCGCAATTGTGTTTGTGTTGAAAAACCACTTTTGCGCACTTGTGTTGGTGCAGGAAACCACTTTTGCACTTGTATTAGTGTGGAAAAAACACTTTTCACACTCGTGTTAGTGTTGAAAAACCACTTTTCACACTTGTGTTAGTGTTGAAAAACCACTTTTCGCACTTGTGTTGGTGCAGGAAACCACTTTTGCACTCGTTTTAGTGTGGAAAAAAGACTTTTTGCACTTGTGATAGTGTTGAAAAACCACTTTTCGCACTTGTGTTAGTGTTGAAAAACCACTTTTCGCACTTGTGTTGGTGCAGGAAACCACTTTTGCACTTGTATTAGTGTGGAAAAATCACTTTTCGCACATGTGTTAGTGTTGAAAAACCACTTTTCGCACTTGTGTTAGTGTTGAAAAACCACTTTTCGCACTTGTGTTGGTGCAGCAAACCACTTTTGCACTTGTATTAGTGTGGAAAAAACACTTTTTGCACTTGTGATAGTGTTGAAAAACCACTTTTCACACTTGTGTTAGTGTTGAAAAACCACTTTTCGCACTTGTGTTGGTGCAGGAAACCACTTTTGCACTTGTATTAGTGTGGAAAAAACACTTTTTGCACTTGTGATAGTGTTGAAAAACCACTTTTCGCACTTGTGTTAGTGTTGAAAAACCACTTTTCGCACTTGTGTTAGTGTTGAAAAACCACTTTTCGCACTTGTGTTGGTGCAGGAAACCACTTTTGCACTTGTATTAGTGTGGAAAAACCACTTTTCGCACCTGTGTTAGTGTTGAAAAAGCACTTTTCGCACTTGTGTTGGTGCAGGAAACCACTTTTGCACTTGTATTAGTGTGGAAAATACACTTTTTGCACTTGTGATAGTGTTGAAAAACCACTTTTCGCACTTGTGTTAGTGTTGAAAAACCACTTTTCGCACTTGTGTTAGTGTTGAAAAACCACTTTTCGCACTTGTGTTGGTGCAGGAAACCACTTTTGCACTTGTATTAGTGTGGAAAAAACACTTTTTGCACTTGTGATAGTGTTGAAAAACCACTTTTCGCACTTGTGTTAGTGTTGAAAAAGCACTTTTCGCACTTGTGTTGGTGCAGGAAACCACTTTTGCACTTGTATTAGTGTGGAAAAAACACTTTTTGCACTTGTGATAGTGTTGAAAAACCACTTTTCGCACTTGTGTTAGTGTTGAAAAACCACTTTTCGCACTTGTGTTGGTGCAGGAAACAACTTTTGCACTTGTATTAGTGTGGAAAAAACACTTTTTGCACTTGTGATAGTGTTGAAAAACCACTTTTCGCACTTGTGTTAGTGTTGAAAAACCACTTTTCGCACTTGTGTTGGTGCAGGAAACCACTTTTGCACTTGTATTAGTGTGGAAAAAACACTTTTCACACTTGTGTTAGTGTTGAAAAACCACTTTTCGCAATTGTGTTTGTGTTGAAAAACCACTTTTCGCACTTGTGTTGGTGCAGGAAACCACTTTTGCACTTGTATTAGTGTGGAAAAAACACTTTTCACACTTGTGTTAGTGTTGAAAAACCACTTTTCACACTTGTGTTAGTGTTGAAAAACCACTTTTCACACTTGTGTTAGTGTTGAAAAACCACTTTTCGCACTTGTGTTGGTGCAGGAAACCACTTTTGCACTTGTATTAGTGTGGACAAAACACTTTTTGCACTTGTGATAGTGTTGAAAAACCACTTTTCGCACTTGAGTTAGTGTTGAAAAACCACTTTTCGCACTTGTTTTGGTGTAGGAAACCAATTTTGCACTTGTATTAGTGTGGAAAAACCACTTTTCGCACTTGTGTTAGTGTTGAAAAACCACTTTTTGCACTTGTATTAGTGTGGAAAAACCACTTTTCGCACTTGTGATAGTGTTGAAAAAGCACTTTTCGCACTTGTGTTAGTGTTGAAAAACCACTTTTCGCACTTGTGTTAGTGTTGAAAAACCACTTTTCGCACTTGTGTTGGTGCAGGAAACCACTTTTGCACTTGTATTAGTGTGGAAAAAACACTTTTTGCACTTGTATTAGTGTGGAAAAACCACTTTTCGCACTTGTGTTAGTGTTGAAAAAGCACTTTTCGCACTTGTGTTGGTGCAGGAAACCACTTTTGCACTTGTATTAGTGTGGAAAAAACACTTTTTGCACTTGTGATAGTGTTGAAAAACCACTTTTTGCACTTGTGTTAGTGTTGAAAAACCACTTTTCGCACTTGTGTTAGTGTTGAAAAACCACTTTTTGCACTTGTGGTAGTGTTGAAAAACCACTTTTCGCACTTGTGTTAGTGTTGAAAAACCACTTTTCGCACTTGTGTTAGTGTTGAAAAACCACTTTTCGCACTTGTGTTGGTGCAGGAAACCACTTTTGCACTTGTATTAGTGTGGAAAAACCACTTTTCGCACTTGTGTTAGTGTTGAAAAAGCACTTTTCGCACTTGTGTTGGTGCAGGAAACCACTTTTGCACTTGTATTAGTGTGGAAAAAACACTTTTTGCACTTGTGATAGTGTTGAAAAACCACTTTTCGCACTTGTGTTAGTGTTGAAAAACCACTTTTCGCACTTGTGTTAGTGTTGAAAAACCACTTTTCGCACTTGTGTTGGTGCAGGAAACCACTTTTGCACTTGTATTAGTGTGGAAAAAACACTTTTTGCACTTGTGATAGTGTTGAAAAACCACTTTTCGCACTTGTGTTAGTGTTGAAAAAGCACTTTTCGCACTTGTGTTGGTGCAGGAAACCACTTTTGCACTTGTATTAGTGTGGAAAAAACACTTTTTGCACTTGTGATAGTGTTGAAAAACCACTTTTCGCACTTGTGTTAGTGTTGAAAAACCACTTTTCGCACTTGTGTTGGTGCAGGAAACCACTTTTGCACTTGTATTAGTGTGGAAAAAACACTTTTCACACTTGTGTTAGTGTTGAAAAACCACTTTTCGCAATTGTGTTTGTGTTGAAAAACCACTTTTCGCACTTGTGTTGGTGCAGGAAACCACTTTTGCACTTGTATTAGTGTGGAAAAAACACTTTTCACACGTGTGTTAGTGTTGAAAAACCACTTTTCACACTTGTGTTAGTGTTGAAAAACCACTTTTCGCACTTGTGTTGGTGCAGGAAACCACTTTTGCACTCGTTTTAGTGTGGAAAAAAGACTTTTTGCACTTGTGATAGTGTTGAAAAACCACTTTTCGCACTTGTGTTAGTGTTGAAAAACCACTTTTCGCACTTGTGTTGGTGCAGGAAACCACTTTTGCACTTGTACTAGTGTGGAAAAATCACTTTTCGCACATGTGTTAGTGTTGAAAAACCACTTTTCGCACTTGTGTTAGTGTTGAAAAACCACTTTTCGCACTTGTGTTGGTGCAGGAAACCACTTTTGCACTTGTATTAGTGTGGAAAAAACACTTTTTGCACTTGTGATAGTGTTGAAAAACCACTTTTCGCACTTGTGTTAGTGTTGAAAAACCACTTTTTGCACTTGTGTTAGTGTTGAAAAACCACTTTTCGCACTTGTGTTGGTGCAGGAAACCACTTTTGCACTTGTATTAGTGTGGAAAAACCACTTTTCGCACTTGTGTTAGTGTTGAAAAAGCACTTTTCGCACTTGTGTTGGTGCAGGAAACCACTTTTGCACTTGTATTAGTGTGGAAAAAACACTTTTTGCACTTGTGATAGTGTTGAAAAACCACTTTTCGCACTTGTGTTAGTGTTGAAAAACCACTTTTCGCACTTGTGTTAGTGTTGAAAAACCACTTTTCGCACTTGTGTTGGTGCAGGAAACCACTTTTGCACTTGTATTAGTGTGGAAAAAACACTTTTTGCACTTGTGATAGTGTTGAAAAACCACTTTTCGCACTTGTGTTAGTGTTGAAAAAGCACTTTTCGCACTTGTGTTGGTGCAGGAAACCACTTTTGCACTTGTATTAGTGTGGAAAAAACACTTTTTGCACTTGTGATAGTGTTGAAAAACCACTTTTCGCACTTGTGTTAGTGTTGATAAACCACTTTTCGCACTTGTGTTGGTGCAGGAAACCACTTTTGCACTTGTATTAGTGTGGAAAAAACACTTTTTGCACTTGTGATAGTGTTGAAAAACCACTTTTCGCACTTGTGTTAGTGTTGAAAAACCACTTTTCGCACTTGTGTTGGTGCAGGAAACCACTTTTGCACTTGTATTAGTGTGGAAAAAACACTTTTCACACTTGTGTTAGTGTTGAAAAACCACTTTTCGCAATTGTGTTTGTGTTGAAAAACCACTTTTCGCACTTGTGTTAGTGTTGAAAAACCACTTTTCGCACTTGTGTTGGTGCAGGAAACCACTTTTGCACTTGTATTAGTGTGGAAAAAACACTTTTTGCACTTGTGATAGTGTTGAAAAACCACTTTTCGCACTTGTGTTAGTGTTGAAAAAGCACTTTTCGCACTTGTGTTGGTGCAGGAAACCACTTTTGCACTTGTATTAGTGTGGAAAAAACACTTTTTGCACTTGTGATAGTGTTGAAAAACCACTTTTCGCACTTGTGTTAGTGTTGATAAACCACTTTTCGCACTTGTGTTGGTGCAGGAAACCACTTTTGCACTTGTATTAGTGTGGAAAAAACACTTTTCGCACTTGTATTAGTGTGGAAAAAACACTTTTTGCACTTGTGATAGTGTTGAAATACCACTTTTCGCACTTGTGTTAGTGTTAAAAAACCACTTTTCGCACTTGTGTTGGTGCAGGAAACCACTTTTGCACTTGTATTAGTGTGGAAAAAACACTTTTTGCACTTGTGATATTGTTGAAAAACCACTTTTCGCACTTGTGTTAGTGTTGAAAAACCACTTTTCGCACTTGTGTTGGTGCAGGAAACCACTTTTGCACTTGTATTAGTGTGGAAAAACCACTTTTCGCACTTGTGTTAGTGTTGAAAAACCACTTTTCGCACTTGTGTTAGTGTTGAAAAACCACTTTTCACACTTGTGTTGGTGCAGGAAACCACTTTTGCACTTGTATTAGTGTGGAAAAAACACTTTTTGCACTTGTGTTAGTGTTGAAAAACCACTTTTCGCACTTGTGTTAGTGTTGAAAAACCACTTTTCGCACTTGTGTTAGTGTTGAAAAACCACTTTTCTCACTTGTGTTGGTGCAGGAAACCACTTTTGCACTTGTATTAGTGTGGAAAAAACACTTTTTGCACTTGTGATATTGTTGAAAAACCACTTTTCGCACTTGTGTTAGTGTTGAAAAACCACTTTTCTCACTTGTGTTGGTGCAGGAAACCACTTTTGCACTTGTATTAGTGTGGAAAAAACACTTTTTGCACTTGTGTTAGTGTGGAAAAACCAGTTTTCGCACTTGTGTTAGTGTTGAAAAACCACTTTTCGCACTTGTGTTAGTGTTGAAAAACCACTTTTCACACCTGTGTTGGTGCAGGAAACCACTTTTGCACTTGTACTAGTGTGGAAAAAACACTTTTTGCACTTGTGATAGTGTTGAAAAACCACTTTTAGCACTTGTGTTAGTGTTGTAAAAACACTTTTCACACTTGTGTTGGTGCAGGAAACCACTTTTGCATTTGTATTAGTGTGGAAAAATCACTTTTCGCACATGTGTTAGTGTTGAAAAACCACTTTTCGCACTTGTGTTAGTGTTGAAAAACCACTTTTCGCAGTTGTGTTGGTGCAGGAAACCACTTTTGCACTTGTATTAGTGTGGAAAAAACACTTTTTGCACTTGTGATAGTGTTGAAAAACCACTTTTCGCACTTGTGTTAGTGTTGAAAAACCACTTTTCACACTTGTGTTGGTGCAGGAAACCACTTTTGCACTTGTAGTAGTGTGGAAAAACCACTTTTCGCACATGTGTTAGTGTTGAAAAACCACTTTTTGCACTTGTGTTAGTGTTGAAAAACCACTTTTCGCACTTGTGTTAGTGTTGAAAAACCACTTTTCGCACTTGTGTTGGTGCAGGAAACCACTTTTGCACTTGTATTAGTGTGGAAAAAACACTTTTCGCACTTGTATTAGTGTGGAAAAAACACTTTTTGCACTTGTGATAGTGTTGAAATACCACTTTTCGCACTTGTGTTAGTGTTGAAAAACCACTTTTCGCACTTGTGTTGGTGCAGGAAACCACTTTTGCACTTGTATTAGTGTGGAAAAAACACTTTTTGCACTTGTGATATTGTTGAAAAACCACTTTTCGCACTTGTGTTAGTGTTGAAAAACCACTTTTCGCACTTGTGTTGGTGCAGGAAACCACTTTTGCACTTGTATTAGTGTGGAAAAACCACTTTTCGCACTTGTGTTAGTGTTGAAAAACCACTTTTCGCACTTGTGTTAGTGTTGAAAAACCACTTTTCACACCTGTGTTGGTGCAGGAAACCACTTTTGCACTTGTATTAGTGTGGAAAAAACACTTTTTGCACTTGTGTTAGTGTTGAAAAACCACTTTTCGCACTTGTGTTAGTGTTGAAAAACCACTTTTCGCACTTGTGTTAGTGTTGAAAAACCACTTTTCGCACTTGTGTTGGTGCAGGAAACCACTTTTGCACTTGTATTAGTGTGGAAAAAACACTTTTTGCACTTGTGATAGTGTTGAAAAACCACTTTTCGCACTTGTGTTAGTGTTGAAAAACCACTTTTCACACTTGTGTTAGTGTTGAAAAACCACTTTTCGCACTTGTGTTGGTGCAGGAAACCACTTTTGCACTTGTATTAGTGTGGAAAAAACACTTTTTGCACTTGTGATAGTGTTGAAAAACCACTTTTCGCACTTGTGTTAGTGTGGAAAAACCACTTTTCGCACTTGTGTTAGTGTTGAAAAACCACTTTTCGCACTTGTGTTAGTGTTGAAAAACCACTTTTTGCACTTGTGTTAGTGTTGAAAAACCACTTTTCGCACTTGTGTTAGTGTTGAAAAACCACTTTTCGCACTTGTGTTAGTGTTGAAAAACCACTTTTTGCACTTGTGTTGGTGCAGGAAACCACTTTTGCACTTGTATTAGTGTGGAAAAAACACTTTTCGCACTTGTATTAGTGTGGAAAAAACACTTTTTGCACTTGTGATAGTGTTGAAATACCACTTTTCGCACTTGTGTTAGTGTTAAAAAACCACTTTTCGCACTTGTGTTGGTGCAGGAAACCACTTTTGCACTTGTATTAGTGTGGAAAAAACACTTTTTGCACTTGTGATATTGTTGAAAAACCACTTTTCGCACTTGTGTAAGTGTTGAAAAACCACTTTTCGCACTTGTGTTGGTGCAGGAAACCACTTTTGCACTTGTATTAGTGTGGAAAAAACACTTTTTGCACTTGTGATATTGTTGAAATACCACTTTTCGCACTTGTGTTAGTGTTAAAAAACCACTTTTCGCACTTGTGTTGGTGCAGGAAACCACTTTTGCACTTGTATTAGTGTGGAAAAAACACTTTTTGCACTTGTGATAGTGTTGAAATACCACTTTTCGCACTTGTGTTAGTGTTAAAAAACCACTTTTCGCACTTGTGTTGGTGCAGGAAACCACTTTTGCACTTGTATTAGTGTGGAAAAAACACTTTTTGCACTTGTGATATTGTTGAAAAACCACTTTTCGCACTTGTGTAAGTGTTGAAAAACCACTTTTCGCACTTGTGTTGGTGCAGGAAACCACTTTTGCACTTGTATTAGTGTGGAAAAAACACTTTTTGCACTTGTGATATTGTTGAAATACCACTTTTCGCACTTGTGTTAGTGTTAAAAAACCACTTTTCGCACTTGTGTTGGTGCAGGAAACCACTTTTGCACTTGTATTAGTGTGGAAAAAACACTTTTTGCACTTGTGATATTGTTGAAAAACCACTTTTCGCACTTGTGTAAGTGTTGAAAAACCACTTTTCGCACTTGTGTTGGTGCAGGAAACCACTTTTGCACTTGTATTAGTGTGGAAAAAACACTTTTTGCACTTGTGATATTGTTGAAAAACCACTTTTCGCACTTGTGTTGGTGCAGGAAACCACTTTTGCACTTGTATTAGTGTGGAAAAACCACTTTTCGCACTTGTGTTAGTGTTGAAAAACCACTTTTCGCACTTGTGTTAGTGTTGAAAAACCACTTTTCACACTTGTGTTGGTGCAGGAAACCACTTTTGCACTTGTATTAGTGTGGAAAAAACACTTTTTGCACTTGTGTTAGTGTTGAAAAACCACTTTTCGCACTTGTGTTAGTGTTGAAAAACCACTTTTCACACTTGTGTTGGTGCAGGAAACCACTTTTGCACTTGTATTAGTGTGGAAAAACCACTTTTCGCAGTTGTGTTAGTGTTGAAAAACCACTTTTCGCACTTGTGTTAGTGTTGAAAAACCACTTTTCGCACTTGTGTTAGTGTTGAAAAACCACTTTTCGCACTTGTGTTGGTGCAGGAAACCACTTTTGCACTTGTATTAGTGTGGAAGAACCACTTTTCGCACTTGTGTTAGTGTGGAAAAACCAGTTTTCGCACTTGTGTTAGTGTTGAAAAACCACTTTTCGCACTTGTGTTAGTGTTGAAAAACCACTTTTCACACCTGTGTTGGTGCAGGAAACCACTTTTGCACTTGTACTAGTGTGGAAAAAACACTTTTTGCACTTGTGATAGTGTTGAAAAACCACTTTTAGCACTTGTGTTAGTGTTGTAAAAACACTTTTCACACTTGTGTTGGTGCAGGAAACCACTTTTGCATTTGTATTAGTGTGGAAAAATCACTTTTCGCACATGTGTTAGTGTTGAAAAACCACTTTTCGCACTTGTGTTAGTGTTGAAAAACCACTTTTCGCAGTTGTGTTGGTGCAGGAAACCACTTTTGCACTTGTATTAGTGTGGAAAAAACACTTTTTGCACTTGTGATAGTGTTGAAAAACCACTTTTCGCACTTGTGTTAGTGTTGAAAAACCACTTTTCACACTTGTGTTGGTGCAGGAAACCACTTTTGCACTTGTATTAGTGTGGAAAAACCACTTTTCGCACATGTGTTAGTGTTGAAAAACCACTTTTTGCACTTGTGTTAGTGTTGAAAAACCACTTTTCGCACTTGTGTTAGTGTTGAAAAACCACTTTTCGCACTTGTGTTGGTGCAGGAAACCACTTTTGCACTTGTATTAGTGTGGAAAAAACACTTTTCGCACTTGTCTAAGTGTGGAAAAAACACTTTTTGCACTTGTGATAGTGTTGAAATACCACTTTTCGCACTTGTGTTAGTGTTGAAAAACCACTTTTCGCACTTGTGTTGGTGCAGGAAACCACTTTTGCACTTGTATTAGTGTGGAAAAAACACTTTTTGCACTTGTGATATTGTTGAAAAACCACTTTTCGCACTTGTGTTAGTGTTGAAAAACCACTTTTCGCACTTGTGTTGGTGCAGGAAACCACTTTTGCACTTGTATTAGTGTGGAAAAACCACTTTTCGCACTTGTGTTAGTGTTGAAAAACCACTTTTCGCACTTGTGTTAGTGTTGAAAAACCACTTTTCACACCTGTGTTGGTGCAGGAAACCACTTTTGCACTTGTATTAGTGTGGAAAAAACACTTTTTGCACTTGTGTTAGTGTTGAAAAACCACTTTTCGCACTTGTGTTAGTGTTGAAAAACCACTTTTCGCACTTGTGTTAGTGTTGAAAAACCACTTTTCGCACTTGTGTTGGTGCAGGAAACCACTTTTGCACTTGTATTAGTGTGGAAAAAACACTTTTTGCACTTGTGATAGTGTTGAAAAACCACTTTTCGCACTTGTGTTAGTGTTGAAAAACCACTTTTCACACTTGTGTTAGTGTTGAAAAACCACTTTTCGCACTTGTGTTGGTGCAGGAAACCACTTTTGCACTTGTATTAGTGTGGAAAAAACACTTTTTGCACTTGTGATAGTGTTGAAAAACCACTTTTCGCACTTGTGTTAGTGTGGAAAAACCACTTTTCGCACTTGTGTTAGTGTTGAAAAACCACTTTTCGCACTTGTGTTAGTGTTGAAAAACCACTTTTTGCACTTGTGTTAGTGTTGAAAAACCACTTTTCGCACTTGTGTTAGTGTTGAAAAACCACTTTTCGCACTTGTGTTAGTGTTGAAAAACCACTTTTTGCACTTGTGTTGGTGCAGGAAACCACTTTTGCACTTGTATTAGTGTGGAAAAAACACTTTTCGCACTTGTATTAGTGTGGAAAAAACACTTTTTGCACTTGTGATAGTGTTGAAATACCACTTTTCGCACTTGTGTTAGTGTTAAAAAACCACTTTTCGCACTTGTGTTGGTGCAGGAAACCACTTTTGCACTTGTATTAGTGTGGAAAAAACACTTTTTGCACTTGTGATATTGTTGAAAAACCACTTTTCGCACTTGTGTAAGTGTTGAAAAACCACTTTTCGCACTTGTGTTGGTGCAGGAAACCACTTTTGCACTTGTATTAATGTGGAAAAACCACTTTTCGCACTTGTGTTAGTGTTGAAAAACCACTTTTCGCACTTGTGTTAGTGTTGAAAAACCACTTTTCACACTTGTGTTGGTGCAGGAAACCACTTTTGCACTTGTATTAGTGTGGAAAAAACACTTTTTGCACTTGTGTTAGTGTTGAAAAACCACTTTTCGCACTTGTGTTAGTGTTGAAAAACCACTTTTCGCACTTGTGTTAGTGTTGAAAAACCACTTTTCGCACTTGTGTTGGTGCAGGAAACCACTTTTGCACTTGTATTAGTGTGGAAAAAACACTTTTTGCACTTGTGATAGTGTTGAAAAACCACTTTTCGCACTTGTGTTAGTGTTGAAAAACCACTTTTCACACTTGTGTTAGTGTTGAAAAACCACTTTTCGCACTTGTGTTGGTGCAGGAAACCACTTTTGCACTTGTATTAGTGTGGAAAAAACACTTTTTGCACTTGTGATAGTGTTGAAAAACCACTTTTCGCACTTGTGTTAGTGTGGAAAAACCACTTTTCGCACTTGTGTTGGTGTTGAAAAACCACTTTTCGCACTTGTGTTAGTGTTGAAAAACCACTTTTTGCACTTGTGTTAGTGTTGAAAAACCACTTTTCGCACTTGTGTTGGTGCAAGAAACCACTTTTGCACTTGTATTAGTGTGGAAAAAACACTTTTTGCACTTGTGATAGTGTTGACAAACCACTTTTCGCACTTGTGTTAGTGTTGAAAAACCACTTTTCGCACTTGTGTTAGTGTTGAAAAACCACTTTTCGCACTTGTGTTGGTGCAGGAAACCACTTTTGCGCTTGTATTAGTGTGGAAAAACACTTTTTGCACTTGTGATAGTGTTGAAAAACCACTTTTCGCACTTGTGTTAGTGTTGAAAAACCACTTTTCGCACTTGTGTTGGTGCAGGAAACCCCTTTTGCACTTGTATTAGTGTGGAAAAAACACTTTTCACACTTGTGTTAGTGTTGAAAAACCACTTTTCACACTTGTGTTAGTGTTGAAAAACCACTTTTCGCACTTGTGTTGGTGCAGGAAACCACTTTTGCACTTGTATTAGTGTGGAAAAAACACTTTTTGCACTTGTGATAGTGTTGAAAAACCACTTTTCGCACTTGTGTTAGTGTTGAAAAACCACTTTTCGCACTTGTGTTGGTGCAGGAAACCACTTTTGCACTTGTATTAGTGTGGAAAAAACACTTTTCACACTTGTGTTAGTGTTGAAAAACCACTTTTCGCAATTGTGTTTGTGTTGAAAAACCACTTTTGCGCACTTGTGTTGGTGCAGGAAACCACTTTTGCACTTGTATTAGTGTGGAAAAAACACTTTTCACACTCGTGTTAGTGTTGAAAAACCACTTTTCACACTTGTGTTAGTGTTGAAAAACCACTTTTCGCACTTGTGTTGGTGCAGGAAACCACTTTTGCACTCGTTTTAGTGTGGAAAAAAGACTTTTTGCACTTGTGATAGTGTTGAAAAACCACTTTTCGCACTTGTGTTAGTGTTGAAAAACCACTTTTCGCACTTGTGTTGGTGCAGGAAACCACTTTTGCACTTGTATTAGTGTGGAAAAATCACTTTTCGCACATGTGTTAGTGTTGAAAAACCACTTTTCGCACTTGTGTTAGTGTTGAAAAACCACTTTTCGCACTTGTGTTGGTGCAGGAAACCACTTTTGCACTTGTATTAGTGTGGAAAAAACACTTTTTGCACTTGTGATAGTGTTGAAAAACCACTTTTCACACTTGTGTTAGTGTTGAAAAACCACTTTTCGCACTTGTGTTGGTGCAGGAAACCACTTTTGCACTTGTATTAGTGTGGAAAAAACACTTTTTGCACTTGTGATAGTGTTGAAAAACCACTTTTCGCACTTGTGTTAGTGTTGAAAAACCACTTTTCGCACTTGTGTTAGTGTTGAAAAACCACTTTTCGCACTTGTGTTGGTGCAGGAAACCACTTTTGCACTTGTATTAGTGTGGAAAAACCACTTTTCGCACCTGTGTTAGTGTTGAAAAAGCACTTTTCGCACTTGTGTTGGTGCAGGAAACCACTTTTGCACTTGTATTAGTGTGGAAAAAACACTTTTTGCACTTGTGATAGTGTTGAAAAACCACTTTTCGCACTTGTGTTAGTGTTGAAAAACCACTTTTCGCACTTGTGTTAGTGTTGAAAAACCACTTTTCGCACTTGTGTTGGTGCAGGAAACCACTTTTGCACTTGTATTAGTGTGGAAAAAACACTTTTTGCACTTGTGATAGTGTTGAAAAACCACTTTTCACACTTGTGTTAGTGTTGAAAAAGCACTTTTCGCACTTGTGTTGGTGCAGGAAACCACTTTTGCACTTGTATTAGTGTGGAAAAAACACTTTTTGCACTTGTGATAGTGTTGAAAAACCACTTTTCGCACTTGTGTTAGTGTTGAAAAACCACTTTTCGCACTTGTGTTGGTGCAGGAAACCACTTTTGCACTTGTATTAGTGTGGAAAAAACACTTTTTGCACTTGTGATAGTGTTGAAAAACCACTTTTCGCACTTGTGTTAGTGTTGAAAAACCACTTTTCGCACTTGTGTTGGTGCAGGAAACCACTTTTGCACTTGTATTAGTGTGGAAAAAACACTTTTCACACTTGTGTTAGTGTTGAAAAACCACTTTTCGCAATTGTGTTTGTGTTGAAAAACCACTTTTCGCACTTGTGTTGGTGCAGGAAACCACTTTTGCACTTGTATTAGTGTGGAAAAAACACTTTTCACACTTGTGTTAGTGTTGAAAAACCACTTTTCACACTTGTGTTAGTGTTGAAAAACCACTTTTCACACTTGTGTTAGTGTTGAAAAACCACTTTTCGCACTTGTGTTGGTGCAGGAAACCACTTTTGCACTTGTATTAGTGTGGACAAAACACTTTTTGCACTTGTGATAGTGTTGAAAAACCACTTTTCGCACTTGAGTTAGTGTTGAAAAACCACTTTTCGCACTTGTTTTGGTGTAGGAAACCAATTTTGCACTTGTATTAGTGTGGAAAAACCACTTTTCGCACTTGTGTTAGTGTTGAAAAACCACTTTTTGCACTTGTGTTAGTGTTGAAAAACCACTTTTCGCACTTGTGTTAGTGTTGAAAAACCACTTTTCGCACTTGTGTTGGTGCAGGAAACCACTTTTGCACTTGTATTCGCGTGGAAAAAACACTTTTTGCACTTGTGATAGTGTTGAAAAACCACTCTTCACACTTGTGTTAGTGTTGAAAAACCACTTTTCGCACTTGTGTTGGTGCAGGAAACCACTTTTGCACTTGTATTAGTGTGGAAAAACCACTTTTCGCACTTGTGTTAGTGTTGAAAAAACACTTTTCGCACTTGTGTTAGTGTTGAAAAACCACTTTTCGCACTTGTGTTGGTGCAGGAAACCACTTTTGCACTTGTATTAGTGTGGAAAAATCACTTTTCGCACATGTGTTAGTGTTGAAAAACCACTTTTCGCACTTGTGTTAGTGTTGAAAAACCACTTTTCGCACTTGTGTTGGTGCAGGAAACCACTTTTGCACTTGTATTAGTGTGGAAAAAACACTTTTTGCACTTGTGATAGTGTTGAAAAACCACTTTTCACACTTGTGTTAGTGTTGAAAAACCACTTTTCGCACTTGTGTTGGTGCAGGAAACCACTTTTGCACTTGTATTAGTGTGGAAAAAACACTTTTTGCACTTGTGATAGTGTTGAAAAACCACTTTTCGCACTTGTGTTAGTGTTGAAAAACCACTTTTCGCACTTGTGTTAGTGTTGAAAAACCACTTTTCGCACTTGTGTTGGTGCAGGAAACCACTTTTGCACTTGTATTAGTGTGGAAAAACCACTTTTCGCACTTGTGTTAGTGTTGAAAAAGCACTTTTCGCACTTGTGTTGGTGCAGGAAACCACTTTTGCACTTGTATTAGTGTGGAAAAAACACTTTTTGCACTTGTGATAGTGTTGAAAAACCACTTTTCGCACTTGTGTTAGTGTTGAAAAACCACTTTTCGCACTTGTGTTAGTGTTGAAAAACCACTTTTCGCACTTGTGTTGGTGCAGGAAACCACTTTTGCACTTGTATTAGTGTGGAAAAAACACTTTTTGCACTTGTGATAGTGTTGAGAAACCACTTTTCGCACTTGTGTTAGTGTTGAAAAAGCACTTTTCGCACTTGTGTTGGTGCAGGAAACCACTTTTGCACTTGTATTAGTGTGGAAAAAACACTTTTTGCACTTGTGATAGTGTTGAAAAACCACTTTTCGCACTTGTGTTAGTGTTGAAAAACCACTTTTCGCACTTGTGTTGGTGCAGGAAACCACTTTTGCACTTGTATTAGTGTGGAAAAAACACTTTTTGCACTTGTGATAGTGTTGAAAAACCACTTTTCGCACTTGTGTTAGTGTTGAAAAACCACTTTTCGCACTTGTGTTGGTGCAGGAAACCACTTTTGCACTTGTATTAGTGTGGAAAAAACACTTTTCACACTTGTGTTAGTGTTGAAAAACCACTTTTCGCAATTGTGTTTGTGTTGAAAAACCACTTTTCGCACTTGTGTTGGTGCAGGAAACCT
Organism: Myxine glutinosa; assembly: GCF_964187855.1. NCBI lineage: Eukaryota > Metazoa > Chordata > Myxini > Myxiniformes > Myxinidae > Myxine > Myxine glutinosa. The sequence goes on from NW_027616529.1 coordinate 89,641, forward strand.
CTTTTGCACTTGTATTAGTGTGGAAAAAACACTTTTTGCACTTGTGATAGTGTTGAAAAACCACTTTTCGCACTTGTGTTAGTGTTGAAAAACCACTTTTCACACTTGTGTTAGTGTTGAAAAACCACTTTTCGCACTTGTGTTGGTGCAGGAAACCACTTTTGCACTTGTATTAGTGTGGAAAAAACACTTTTTGCACTTGTGATAGTGTTGAAAAACCACTTTTCGCACTTGTGTTAGTGTGGAAAAACCACTTTTCGCACTTGTGTTGGTGTTGAAAAACCACCTTTCGCACTTGTGTTAGTGTTGAAAAACCACTTTTTGCACTTGTGTTAGTGTTGAAAAACCACTTTTCACACTTGTGTTGGTGCAGGAAACCACTTTTGCACTTGTATTAGTGTGGAAAAAACACTTTTTGCACTTGTGTTAGTGTTGAAAAACCACTTTTCGCACTTGTGTTAGTGTTGAAAAACCACTTTTCACACTTGTGTTGGTGCAGGAAACCACTTTTGCACTTGTATTAGTGTGGAAAAACCACTTTTCGCAGTTGTGTTAGTGTTGAAAAACCACTTTTCGCACTTGTGTTAGTGTTGAAAAACCACTTTTCGCACTTGTGTTAGTGTTGAAAAACCACTTTTCGCACTTGTGTTGGTGCAGGAAACCACTTTTGCACTTGTATTAGTGTGGAAGAACCACTTTTCGCACTTGTGTTAGTGTGGAAAAACCAGTTTTCGCACTTGTGTTAGTGTTGAAAAACCACTTTTCGCACTTGTGTTAGTGTTGAAAAACCACTTTTCACACCTGTGTTGGTGCAGGAAACCACTTTTGCACTTGTACTAGTGTGGAAAAAACACTTTTTGCACTTGTGATAGTGTTGAAAAACCACTTTTAGCACTTGTGTTAGTGTTGTAAAAACACTTTTCACACTTGTGTTGGTGCAGGAAACCACTTTTGCATTTGTATTAGTGTGGAAAAATCACTTTTCGCACATGTGTTAGTGTTGAAAAACCACTTTTCGCACTTGTGTTAGTGTTGAAAAACCACTTTTCGCAGTTGTGTTGGTGCAGGAAACCACTTTTGCACTTGTATTAGTGTGGAAAAAACACTTTTTGCACTTGTGATAGTGTTGAAAAACCACTTTTCGCACTTGTGTTAGTGTTGAAAAACCACTTTTCACACTTGTGTTGGTGCAGGAAACCACTTTTGCACTTGTATTAGTGTGGAAAAACCACTTTTCGCACATGTGTTAGTGTTGAAAAACCACTTTTTGCACTTGTGTTAGTGTTGAAAAACCACTTTTCGCACTTGTGTTAGTGTTGAAAAACCACTTTTCGCACTTGTGTTGGTGCAGGAAACCACTTTTGCACTTGTATTAGTGTGGAAAAAACACTTTTCGCACTTGTATTAGTGTGGAAAAAACACTTTTTGCACTTGTGATAGTGTTGAAATACCACTTTTCGCACTTGTGTTAGTGTTGAAAAACCACTTTTCGCACTTGTGTTGGTGCAGGAAACCACTTTTGCACTTGTATTAGTGTGGAAAAAACACTTTTTGCACTTGTGATATTGTTGAAAAACCACTTTTCGCACTTGTGTTAGTGTTGAAAAACCACTTTTCGCACTTGTGTTGGTGCAGGAAACCACTTTTGCACTTGTATTAGTGTGGAAAAACCACTTTTCGCACTTGTGTTAGTGTTGAAAAACCACTTTTCGCACTTGTGTTAGTGTTGAAAAACCACTTTTCACACCTGTGTTGGTGCAGGAAACCACTTTTGCACTTGTATTAGTGTGGAAAAAACACTTTTTGCACTTGTGTTAGTGTTGAAAAACCACTTTTCGCACTTGTGTTAGTGTTGAAAAACCACTTTTCGCACTTGTGTTAGTGTTGAAAAACCACTTTTCGCACTTGTGTTGGTGCAGGAAACCACTTTTGCACTTGTATTAGTGTGGAAAAAACACTTTTTGCACTTGTGATAGTGTTGAAAAACCACTTTTCGCACTTGTGTTAGTGTTGAAAAACCACTTTTCACACTTGTGTTAGTGTTGAAAAACCACTTTTCGCACTTGTGTTGGTGCAGGAAACCACTTTTGCACTTGTATTAGTGTGGAAAAAACACTTTTTGCACTTGTGATAGTGTTGAAAAACCACTTTTCGCACTTGTGTTAGTGTGGAAAAACCACTTTTCGCACTTGTGTTAGTGTTGAAAAACCACTTTTCGCACTTGTGTTAGTGTTGAAAAACCACTTTTTGCACTTGTGTTAGTGTTGAAAAACCACTTTTCGCACTTGTGTTAGTGTTGAAAAACCACTTTTCGCACTTGTGTTAGTGTTGAAAAACCACTTTTTGCACTTGTGTTGGTGCAGGAAACCACTTTTGCACTTGTATTAGTGTGGAAAAAACACTTTTCGCACTTGTATTAGTGTGGAAAAAACACTTTTTGCACTTGTGATAGTGTTGAAATACCACTTTTCGCACTTGTGTTAGTGTTAAAAAACCACTTTTCGCACTTGTGTTGGTGCAGGAAACCACTTTTGCACTTGTATTAGTGTGGAAAAAACACTTTTTGCACTTGTGATATTGTTGAAAAACCACTTTTCGCACTTGTGTAAGTGTTGAAAAACCACTTTTCGCACTTGTGTTGGTGCAGGAAACCACTTTTGCACTTGTATTAATGTGGAAAAACCACTTTTCGCACTTGTGTTAGTGTTGAAAAACCACTTTTCGCACTTGTGTTAGTGTTGAAAAACCACTTTTCACACTTGTGTTGGTGCAGGAAACCACTTTTGCACTTGTATTAGTGTGGAAAAAACACTTTTTGCACTTGTGTTAGTGTTGAAAAACCACTTTTCGCACTTGTGTTAGTGTTGAAAAACCACTTTTCGCACTTGTGTTAGTGTTGAAAAACCACTTTTCGCACTTGTGTTGGTGCAGGAAACCACTTTTGCACTTGTATTAGTGTGGAAAAAACACTTTTTGCACTTGTGATAGTGTTGAAAAACCACTTTTCGCACTTGTGTTAGTGTTGAAAAACCACTTTTCACACTTGTGTTAGTGTTGAAAAACCACTTTTCGCACTTGTGTTGGTGCAGGAAACCACTTTTGCACTTGTATTAGTGTGGAAAAAACACTTTTTGCACTTGTGATAGTGTTGAAAAACCACTTTTCGCACTTGTGTTAGTGTGGAAAAACCACTTTTCGCACTTGTGTTGGTGTTGAAAAACCACTTTTCGCACTTGTGTTAGTGTTGAAAAACCACTTTTGCACTTGTGTTAGTGTTGAAAAACCACTTTTCGCACTTGTGTTGGTGCAAGAAACCACTTTTGCACTTGTATTAGTGTGGAAAAAACACTTTTTGCACTTGTGATAGTGTTGACAAACCACTTTTCGCACTTGTGTTAGTGTTGAAAAACCACTTTTCGCACTTGTGTTAGTGTTGAAAAACCACTTTTCGCACTTGTGTTGGTGCAGGAAACCACTTTTGCGCTTGTATTAGTGTGGAAAAACACTTTTTGCACTTGTGATAGTGTTGAAAAACCACTTTTCGCACTTGTGTTAGTGTTGAAAAACCACTTTTCGCACTTGTGTTGGTGCAGGAAACCCCTTTTGCACTTGTATTAGTGTGGAAAAAACACTTTTCACACTTGTGTTAGTGTTGAAAAACCACTTTTCACACTTGTGTTAGTGTTGAAAAACCACTTTTCGCACTTGTGTTGGTGCAGGAAACCACTTTTGCACTTGTATTAGTGTGGAAAAAACACTTTTTGCACTTGTGATAGTGTTGAAAAACCACTTTTCGCACTTGTGTTAGTGTTGAAAAACCACTTTTCGCACTTGTGTTGGTGCAGGAAACCACTTTTGCACTTGTATTAGTGTGGAAAAAACACTTTTCACACTTGTGTTAGTGTTGAAAAACCACTTTTCGCAATTGTGTTTGTGTTGAAAAACCACTTTTGCGCACTTGTGTTGGTGCAGGAAACCACTTTTGCACTTGTATTAGTGTGGAAAAAACACTTTTCACACTCGTGTTAGTGTTGAAAAACCACTTTTCACACTTGTGTTAGTGTTGAAAAACCACTTTTCGCACTTGTGTTGGTGCAGGAAACCACTTTTGCACTCGTTTTAGTGTGGAAAAAAGACTTTTTGCACTTGTGATAGTGTTGAAAAACCACTTTTCGCACTTGTGTTAGTGTTGAAAAACCACTTTTCGCACTTGTGTTGGTGCAGGAAACCACTTTTGCACTTGTATTAGTGTGGAAAAATCACTTTTCGCACATGTGTTAGTGTTGAAAAACCACTTTTCGCACTTGTGTTAGTGTTGAAAAACCACTTTTCGCACTTGTGTTGGTGCAGGAAACCACTTTTGCACTTGTATTAGTGTGGAAAAAACACTTTTTGCACTTGTGATAGTGTTGAAAAACCACTTTTCACACTTGTGTTAGTGTTGAAAAACCACTTTTCGCACTTGTGTTGGTGCAGGAAACCACTTTTGCACTTGTATTAGTGTGGAAAAAACACTTTTTGCACTTGTGATAGTGTTGAAAAACCACTTTTCGCACTTGTGTTAGTGTTGAAAAACCACTTTTCGCACTTGTGTTAGTGTTGAAAAACCACTTTTCGCACTTGTGTTGGTGCAGGAAACCACTTTTGCACTTGTATTAGTGTGGAAAAACCACTTTTCGCACCTGTGTTAGTGTTGAAAAAGCACTTTTCGCACTTGTGTTGGTGCAGGAAACCACTTTTGCACTTGTATTAGTGTGGAAAAAACACTTTTTGCACTTGTGATAGTGTTGAAAAACCACTTTTCGCACTTGTGTTAGTGTTGAAAAACCACTTTTCGCACTTGTGTTAGTGTTGAAAAACCACTTTTCGCACTTGTGTTGGTGCAGGAAACCACTTTTGCACTTGTATTAGTGTGGAAAAAACACTTTTTGCACTTGTGATAGTGTTGAAAAACCACTTTTCACACTTGTGTTAGTGTTGAAAAAGCACTTTTCGCACTTGTGTTGGTGCAGGAAACCACTTTTGCACTTGTATTAGTGTGGAAAAAACACTTTTTGCACTTGTGATAGTGTTGAAAAACCACTTTTCGCACTTGTGTTAGTGTTGAAAAACCACTTTTCGCACTTGTGTTGGTGCAGGAAACCACTTTTGCACTTGTATTAGTGTGGAAAAAACACTTTTTGCACTTGTGATAGTGTTGAAAAACCACTTTTCGCACTTGTGTTAGTGTTGAAAAACCACTTTTCGCACTTGTGTTGGTGCAGGAAACCACTTTTGCACTTGTATTAGTGTGGAAAAAACACTTTTCACACTTGTGTTAGTGTTGAAAAACCACTTTTCGCAATTGTGTTTGTGTTGAAAAACCACTTTTCGCACTTGTGTTGGTGCAGGAAACCACTTTTGCACTTGTATTAGTGTGGAAAAAACACTTTTCACACTTGTGTTAGTGTTGAAAAACCACTTTTCACACTTGTGTTAGTGTTGAAAAACCACTTTTCACACTTGTGTTAGTGTTGAAAAACCACTTTTCGCACTTGTGTTGGTGCAGGAAACCACTTTTGCACTTGTATTAGTGTGGACAAAACACTTTTTGCACTTGTGATAGTGTTGAAAAACCACTTTTCGCACTTGAGTTAGTGTTGAAAAACCACTTTTCGCACTTGTTTTGGTGTAGGAAACCAATTTTGCACTTGTATTAGTGTGGAAAAACCACTTTTCGCACTTGTGTTAGTGTTGAAAAACCACTTTTTGCACTTGTGTTAGTGTTGAAAAACCACTTTTCGCACTTGTGTTAGTGTTGAAAAACCACTTTTCGCACTTGTGTTGGTGCAGGAAACCACTTTTGCACTTGTATTCGCGTGGAAAAAACACTTTTTGCACTTGTGATAGTGTTGAAAAACCACTCTTCACACTTGTGTTAGTGTTGAAAAACCACTTTTCGCACTTGTGTTGGTGCAGGAAACCACTTTTGCACTTGTATTAGTGTGGAAAAACCACTTTTCGCACTTGTGTTAGTGTTGAAAAAACACTTTTCGCACTTGTGTTAGTGTTGAAAAACCACTTTTCGCACTTGTGTTGGTGCAGGAAACCACTTTTGCACTTGTATTAGTGTGGAAAAATCACTTTTCGCACATGTGTTAGTGTTGAAAAACCACTTTTCGCACTTGTGTTAGTGTTGAAAAACCACTTTTCGCACTTGTGTTGGTGCAGGAAACCACTTTTGCACTTGTATTAGTGTGGAAAAAACACTTTTTGCACTTGTGATAGTGTTGAAAAACCACTTTTCACACTTGTGTTAGTGTTGAAAAACCACTTTTCGCACTTGTGTTGGTGCAGGAAACCACTTTTGCACTTGTATTAGTGTGGAAAAAACACTTTTTGCACTTGTGATAGTGTTGAAAAACCACTTTTCGCACTTGTGTTAGTGTTGAAAAACCACTTTTCGCACTTGTGTTAGTGTTGAAAAACCACTTTTCGCACTTGTGTTGGTGCAGGAAACCACTTTTGCACTTGTATTAGTGTGGAAAAACCACTTTTCGCACTTGTGTTAGTGTTGAAAAAGCACTTTTCGCACTTGTGTTGGTGCAGGAAACCACTTTTGCACTTGTATTAGTGTGGAAAAAACACTTTTTGCACTTGTGATAGTGTTGAAAAACCACTTTTCGCACTTGTGTTAGTGTTGAAAAACCACTTTTCGCACTTGTGTTAGTGTTGAAAAACCACTTTTCGCACTTGTGTTGGTGCAGGAAACCACTTTTGCACTTGTATTAGTGTGGAAAAAACACTTTTTGCACTTGTGATAGTGTTGAGAAACCACTTTTCGCACTTGTGTTAGTGTTGAAAAAGCACTTTTCGCACTTGTGTTGGTGCAGGAAACCACTTTTGCACTTGTATTAGTGTGGAAAAAACACTTTTTGCACTTGTGATAGTGTTGAAAAACCACTTTTCGCACTTGTGTTAGTGTTGAAAAACCACTTTTCGCACTTGTGTTGGTGCAGGAAACCACTTTTGCACTTGTATTAGTGTGGAAAAAACACTTTTTGCACTTGTGATAGTGTTGAAAAACCACTTTTCGCACTTGTGTTAGTGTTGAAAAACCACTTTTCGCACTTGTGTTGGTGCAGGAAACCACTTTTGCACTTGTATTAGTGTGGAAAAAACACTTTTCACACTTGTGTTAGTGTTGAAAAACCACTTTTCGCAATTGTGTTTGTGTTGAAAAACCACTTTTCGCACTTGTGTTGGTGCAGGAAACCTCTTTTGCACTTGTATTAGTGTGGAAAAAACACTTTTTGCACTTGTGATAGTGTTGAAAAACCACTTTTCGCACTTGTGTTAGTGTTGAAAAACCACTTTTCACACTTGTGTTAGTGTTGAAAAACCACTTTTCGCACTTGTGTTGGTGCAGGAAACCACTTTTGCACTTGTATTAGTGTGGAAAAAACACTTTTTGCACTTGTGATAGTGTTGAAAAACCACTTTTCGCACTTGTGTTAGTGTGGAAAAACCACTTTTCGCACTTGTGTTGGTGTTGAAAAACCACCTTTCGCACTTGTGTTAGTGTTGAAAAACCACTTTTTGCACTTGTGTTAGTGTTGAAAAACCACTTTTCGCACTTGTGTTGGTGCAAGAAACCACTTTTGCACTTGTATTAGTGTGGAAAAAACACTTTTTGCACTTGTGATAGTGTTGAAAAACCACTTTTCGCACTTGTGTTAGTGTTGAAAAACCACTTTTCGCACTTGTGTTAGTGTTGAAAAACCACTTTTCGCACTTGTGTTGGTGCAGGAAACCACTTTTGCGCTTGTATTAGTGTGGAAAAAACACTTTTTGCACTTGTGATAGTGTTGAAAAACCACTTTTCGCACTTGTGTTAGTGTTGAAAAACCACTTTTCGCACTTGTGTTGGTGCAGGAAACCCCTTTTGCACTTGTATTAGTGTGGAAAAAACACTTTTCACACTTGTGTTAGTGTTGAAAAACCACTTTTCACACTTGTGTTAGTGTTGAAAAACCACTTTTCGCACTTGTGTTGGTGCAGGAAACCACTTTTGCACTTGTATTAGTGTGGAAAAAACACTTTTTGCACTTGTGATAGTGTTGAAAAACCACTTTTCGCACTTGTGTTAGTGTTGAAAAACCACTTTTCGCACTTGTGTTGGTGCAGGAAACCACTTTTGCACTTGTATTAGTGTGGAAAAAACACTTTTCACACTTGTGTTAGTGTTGAAAAACCACTTTTCGCAATTGTGTTTGTGTTGAAAAACCACTTTTGCGCACTTGTGTTGGTGCAGGAAACCACTTTTGCACTTGTATTAGTGTGGAAAAAACACTTTTCACACTCGTGTTAGTGTTGAAAAACCACTTTTCACACTTGTGTTAGTGTTGAAAAACCACTTTTCGCACTTGTGTTGGTGCAGGAAACCACTTTTGCACTCGTTTTAGTGTGGAAAAAAGACTTTTTGCACTTGTGATAGTGTTGAAAAACCACTTTTCGCACTTGTGTTGGTGCAGGAAACCACTTTTGCACTTGTATTAGTGTGGAAAAATCACTTTTCGCACATGTGTTAGTGTTGAAAAACCACTTTTCGCACTTGTGTTAGTGTTGAAAAACCACTTTTCGCACTTGTGTTGGTGCAGCAAACCACTTTTGCACTTGTATTAGTGTGGAAAAAACACTTTTTGCACTTGTGATAGTGTTGAAAAACCACTTTTCACACTTGTGTTAGTGTTGAAAAACCACTTTTCGCACTTGTGTTGGTGCAGGAAACCACTTTTGCACTTGTATTAGTGTGGAAAAAACACTTTTTGCACTTGTGATAGTGTTGAAAAACCACTTTTCGCACTTGTGTTAGTGTTGAAAAACCACTTTTCGCACTTGTGTTAGTGTTGAAAAACCACTTTTCGCACTTGTGTTGGTGCAGGAAACCACTTTTGCACTTGTATTAGTGTGGAAAAACCACTTTTCGCACCTGTGTTAGTGTTGAAAAAGCACTTTTCGCACTTGTGTTGGTGCAGGAAACCACTTTTGCACTTGTATTAGTGTGGAAAAAACACTTTTTGCACTTGTGATAGTGTTGAAAAACCACTTTTCGCACTTGTGTTAGTGTTGAAAAACCACTTTTCGCACTTGTGTTAGTGTTGAAAAACCACTTTTCGCACTTGTGTTGGTGCAGGAAACCACTTTTGCACTTGTATTAGTGTGGAAAAAACACTTTTTGCACTTGTGATAGTGTTGAAAAACCACTTTTCGCACTTGTGTTAGTGTTGAAAAAGCACTTTTCGCACTTGTGTTGGTGCAGGAAACCACTTTTGCACTTGTATTAGTGTGGAAAAAACACTTTTTGCACTTGTGATAGTGTTGAAAAACCACTTTTCGCACTTGTGTTAGTGTTGAAAAACCACTTTTCGCACTTGTGTTGGTGCAGGAAACAACTTTTGCACTTGTATTAGTGTGGAAAAAACACTTTTTGCACTTGTGATAGTGTTGAAAAACCACTTTTCGCACTTGTGTTAGTGTTGAAAAACCACTTTTCGCACTTGTGTTGGTGCAGGAAACCACTTTTGCACTTGTATTAGTGTGGAAAAAACACTTTTCACACTTGTGTTAGTGTTGAAAAACCACTTTTCGCAATTGTGTTTGTGTTGAAAAACCACTTTTCGCACTTGTGTTGGTGCAGGAAACCACTTTTGCACTTGTATTAGTGTGGAAAAAACACTTTTCACACTTGTGTTAGTGTTGAAAAACCACTTTTCACACTTGTGTTAGTGTTGAAAAACCACTTTTCACACTTGTGTTAGTGTTGAAAAACCACTTTTCGCACTTGTGTTGGTGCAGGAAACCACTTTTGCACTTGTATTAGTGTGGACAAAACACTTTTTGCACTTGTGATAGTGTTGAAAAACCACTTTTCGCACTTGAGTTAGTGTTGAAAAACCACTTTTCGCACTTGTTTTGGTGTAGGAAACCAATTTTGCACTTGTATTAGTGTGGAAAAACCACTTTTCGCACTTGTGTTAGTGTTGAAAAACCACTTTTTGCACTTGTATTAGTGTGGAAAAACCACTTTTCGCACTTGTGTTAGTGTTGAAAAAGCACTTTTCGCACTTGTGTTGGTGCAGGAAACCACTTTTGCACTTGTATTAGTGTGGAAAAAACACTTTTTGCACTTGTGATAGTGTTGAAAAACCACTTTTCGCACTTGTGTTAGTGTTGAAAAACCACTTTTCGCACTTGTGTTAGTGTTGAAAAACCACTTTTCGCACTTGTGTTGGTGCAGGAAACCACTTTTGCACTTGTATTAGTGTGGAAAAAACACTTTTTGCACTTGTATTAGTGTGGAAAAACCACTTTTCGCACTTGTGTTAGTGTTGAAAAAGCACTTTTCGCACTTGTGTTGGTGCAGGAAACCACTTTTGCACTTGTATTAGTGTGGAAAAAACACTTTTTGCACTTGTGATAGTGTTGAAAAACCACTTTTCGCACTTGTGTTAGTGTTGAAAAACCACTTTTCGCACTTGTGTTAGTGTTGAAAAACCACTTTTTGCACTTGTGGTAGTGTTGAAAAACCACTTTTCGCACTTGTGTTAGTGTTGAAAAACCACTTTTCGCACTTGTGTTAGTGTTGAAAAACCACTTTTCGCACTTGTGTTGGTGCAGGAAACCACTTTTGCACTTGTATTAGTGTGGAAAAACCACTTTTCGCACTTGTGTTAGTGTTGAAAAAGCACTTTTCGCACTTGTGTTGGTGCAGGAAACCACTTTTGCACTTGTATTAGTGTGGAAAAAACACTTTTTGCACTTGTGATAGTGTTGAAAAACCACTTTTCGCACTTGTGTTAGTGTTGAAAAACCACTTTTCGCACTTGTGTTAGTGTTGAAAAACCACTTTTCGCACTTGTGTTGGTGCAGGAAACCACTTTTGCACTTGTATTAGTGTGGAAAAAACACTTTTTGCACTTGTGATAGTGTTGAAAAACCACTTTTCGCACTTGTGTTAGTGTTGAAAAAGCACTTTTCGCACTTGTGTTGGTGCAGGAAACCACTTTTGCACTTGTATTAGTGTGGAAAAAACACTTTTTGCACTTGTGATAGTGTTGAAAAACCACTTTTCGCACTTGTGTTAGTGTTGAAAAACCACTTTTCGCACTTGTGTTGGTGCAGGAAACCACTTTTGCACTTGTATTAGTGTGGAAAAAACACTTTTCACACTTGTGTTAGTGTTGAAAAACCACTTTTCGCAATTGTGTTTGTGTTGAAAAACCACTTTTCGCACTTGTGTTGGTGCAGGAAACCACTTTTGCACTTGTATTAGTGTGGAAAAAACACTTTTCACACGTGTGTTAGTGTTGAAAAACCACTTTTCACACTTGTGTTAGTGTTGAAAAACCACTTTTCGCACTTGTGTTGGTGCAGGAAACCACTTTTGCACTCGTTTTAGTGTGGAAAAAAGACTTTTTGCACTTGTGATAGTGTTGAAAAACCACTTTTCGCACTTGTGTTAGTGTTGAAAAACCACTTTTCGCACTTGTGTTGGTGCAGGAAACCACTTTTGCACTTGTACTAGTGTGGAAAAATCACTTTTCGCACATGTGTTAGTGTTGAAAAACCACTTTTCGCACTTGTGTTAGTGTTGAAAAACCACTTTTCGCACTTGTGTTGGTGCAGGAAACCACTTTTGCACTTGTATTAGTGTGGAAAAAACACTTTTTGCACTTGTGATAGTGTTGAAAAACCACTTTTCGCACTTGTGTTAGTGTTGAAAAACCACTTTTTGCACTTGTGTTAGTGTTGAAAAACCACTTTTCGCACTTGTGTTGGTGCAGGAAACCACTTTTGCACTTGTATTAGTGTGGAAAAACCACTTTTCGCACTTGTGTTAGTGTTGAAAAAGCACTTTTCGCACTTGTGTTGGTGCAGGAAACCACTTTTGCACTTGTATTAGTGTGGAAAAAACACTTTTTGCACTTGTGATAGTGTTGAAAAACCACTTTCCGCACTTGTGTTAGTGTTGAAAAACCACTTTTCGCACTTGTGTTAGTGTTGAAAAACCACTTTTCGCACTTGTGTTGGTGCAGGAAACCACTTTTGCACTTGTATTAGTGTGGAAAAAACACTTTTTGCACTTGTGATAGTGTTGAAAAACCACTTTTCGCACTTGTGTTAGTGTTGAAAAACCACTTTTCGCACTTGTGTTGGTGCAGGAAACCACTTTTGCACTTGTATTAGTGTGGAAAAAACACTTTTTGCACTTGTGATAGTGTTGAAAAACCACTTTTCGCACTTGTGTTAGTGTTGAAAAAGCACTTTTCGCACTTGTGTTGGTGCAGGAAACCACTTTTGCACTTGTATTAGTGTGGAAAAAACACTTTTTGCACTTGTGATAGTGTTGAAAAACCACTTTTCGCACTTGTGTTAGTGTTGAAAAACCACTTTTCGCACTTGTGTTGGTGCAGGAAACAACTTTTGCACTTGTATTAGTGTGGAAAAAACACTTTTTGCACTTGTGATAGTGTTGAAAAACCACTTTTCGCACTTGTGTTAGTGTTGAAAAACCACTTTTCGCACTTGTGTTGGTGCAGGAAACCACTTTTGCACTTGTATTAGTGTGGAAAAAACACTTTTCACACTTGTGTTAGTGTTGAAAAACCACTTTTCGCAATTGTGTTTGTGTTGAAAAACCACTTTTCGCACTTGTGTTGGTGCAGGAAACCACTTTTGCACTTGTATTAGTGTGGAAAAAACACTTTTCACACTTGTGTTAGTGTTGAAAAACCACTTTTCACACTTGTGTTAGTGTTGAAAAACCACTTTTCACACTTGTGTTAGTGTTGAAAAACCACTTTTCGCACTTGTGTTGGTGCAGGAAACCACTTTTGCACTTGTATTAGTGTGGACAAAACACTTTTTGCACTTGTGATAGTGTTGAAAAACCACTTTTCGCACTTGAGTTAGTGTTGAAAAACCACTTTTCGCACTTGTTTTGGTGTAGGAAACCAATTTTGCACTTGTATTAGTGTGGAAAAACCACTTTTCGCACTTGTGTTAGTGTTGAAAAACCACTTTTTGCACTTGTGTTAGTGTGGAAAAACCACTTTTCGCACTTGTGTTAGTGTTGAAAAAGCACTTTTCGCACTTGTGTTGGTGCAGGAAACCACTTTTGCACTTGTATTAGTGTGGAAAAAACACTTTTTGCACTTGTGATAGTGTTGAAAAACCACTTTTCGCACTTGTGTTAGTGTTGAAAAACCACTTTTCGCACTTGTGTTAGTGTTGAAAAACCACTTTTCGCACTTGTGTTGGTGCAGGAAACCACTTTTGCACTTGTATTAGTGTGGAAAAAACACTTTTTGCACTTGTATTAGTGTGGAAAAACCACTTTTCGCACTTGTGTTAGTGTTGAAAAAGCACTTTTCGCACTTGTGTTGGTGCAGGAAACCACTTTTGCACTTGTATTAGTGTGGAAAAAACACTTTTTGCACTTGTGATAGTGTTGAAAAACCACTTTTCGCACTTGTGTTAGTGTTGAAAAACCACTTTTCGCACTTGTGTTAGTGTTGAAAAACCACTTTTTGCACTTGTGGTAGTGTTGAAAAACCACTTTTCGCACTTGTGTTAGTGTTGAAAAACCACTTTTCGCACTTGTGTTAGTGTTGAAAAACCACTTTTCGCACTTGTGTTGGTGCAGGAAACCACTTTTGCACTTGTATTAGTGTGGAAAAACCACTTTTCGCACTTGTGTTAGTGTTGAAAAAGCACTTTTCGCACTTGTGTTGGTGCAGGAAACCACTTTTGCACTTGTATTAGTGTGGAAAAAACACTTTTTGCACTTGTGATAGTGTTGAAAAACCACTTTTCGCACTTGTGTTAGTGTTGAAAAACCACTTTTCGCACTTGTGTTAGTGTTGAAAAACCACTTTTCGCACTTGTGTTGGTGCAGGAAACCACTTTTGCACTTGTATTAGTGTGGAAAAAACACTTTTTGCACTTGTGATAGTGTTGAAAAACCACTTTTCGCACTTGTGTTAGTGTTGAAAAAGCACTTTTCGCACTTGTGTTGGTGCAGGAAACCACTTTTGCACTTGTATTAGTGTGGAAAAAACACTTTTTGCACTTGTGATAGTGTTGAAAAACCACTTTTCGCACTTGTGTTAGTGTTGAAAAACCACTTTTCGCACTTGTGTTGGTGCAGGAAACCACTTTTGCACTTGTATTAGTGTGGAAAAAACACTTTTCACACTTGTGTTAGTGTTGAAAAACCACTTTTCGCAATTGTGTTTGTGTTGAAAAACCACTTTTCGCACTTGTGTTGGTGCAGGAAACCACTTTTGCACTTGTATTAGTGTGGAAAAAACACTTTTCACACGTGTGTTAGTGTTGAAAAACCACTTTTCACACTTGTGTTAGTGTTGAAAAACCACTTTTCGCACTTGTGTTGGTGCAGGAAACCACTTTTGCACTCGTTTTAGTGTGGAAAAAAGACTTTTTGCACTTGTGATAGTGTTGAAAAACCACTTTTCGCACTTGTGTTAGTGTTGAAAAACCACTTTTCGCACTTGTGTTGGTGCAGGAAACCACTTTTGCACTTGTACTAGTGTGGAAAAATCACTTTTCGCACATGTGTTAGTGTTGAAAAACCACTTTTCGCACTTGTGTTAGTGTTGAAAAACCACTTTTCGCACTTGTGTTGGTGCAGGAAACCACTTTTGCACTTGTATTAGTGTGGAAAAAACACTTTTTGCACTTGTGATAGTGTTGAAAAACCACTTTTCGCACTTGTGTTAGTGTTGAAAAACCACTTTTTGCACTTGTGTTAGTGTTGAAAAACCACTTTTCGCACTTGTGTTGGTGCAGGAAACCACTTTTGCACTTGTATTAGTGTGGAAAAACCACTTTTCGCACTTGTGTTAGTGTTGGAAAAGCACTTTTCGCACTTGTGTTGGTGCAGGAAACCACTTTTGCACTTGTATTAGTGTGGAAAAAACACTTTTTGCACTTGTGATAGTGTTGAAAAACCACTTTCCGCACTTGTGTTAGTGTTGAAAAACCACTTTTCGCACTTGTGTTAGTGTTGAAAAACCACTTTTCGCACTTGTGTTGGTGCAGGAAACCACTTTTGCACTTGTATTAGTGTGGAAAAAAACACTTTTTGCACTTGTGATAGTGTTGAAAAACCACTTTTCGCACTTGTGTTAGTGTTGAAAAAGCACTTTTCGCACTTGTGTTGGTGCAGGAAACCACTTTTGCACTTGTATTAGTGTGGAAAAAACACTTTTTGCACTTGTGATAGTGTTGAAAAACCACTTTTCGCACTTGTGTTAGTGTTGATAAACCACTTTTCGCACTTGTGTTGGTGCAGGAAACCACTTTTGCACTTGTATTAGTGTGGAAAAAACACTTTTTGCACTTGTGATAGTGTTGAAAAACCACTTTTCGCACTTGTGTTAGTGTTGAAAAACCACTTTTCGCACTTGTGTTGGTGCAGGAAACCACTTTTGCACTTGTATTAGTGTGGAAAAAACACTTTTCACACTTGTGTTAGTGTTGAAAAACCACTTTTCGCAATTGTGTTTGTGTTGAAAAACCACTTTTCGCACTTGTGTTGGTGCAGGAAACCACTTTTGCACTTGTATTAGTGTGGAAAAAACACTTTTCACACTTGTGTTAGTGTTGAAAAACCACTTTTCACACTTGTGTTAGTGTTGAAAAACCACTTTTCACACTTGTGTTAGTGTTGAAAAACCACTTACTTGTGTTTGTGCAGGGAAACCACTTTTGCACTTGTATTAGTGTGGAAAAAAGACTTTTTGCACTTGTGATAGTGTTGAAAAACCACTTTTAGCACTTGTGTTAGTGTTGTAAAAAACACTTTTCGCACTTGTGTTAGTGTTGAAAAACCACTTTTCGCACTTGTGTTGGTGCAGGAAACCACTTTTGCACTTGTATTAGTGTGGAAAAAAGACTTTTTGCACTTTGTGAGTAGTGTTGAAAGAACCACTTTTAGCACTTGTGTTAGTGTTGTAAAAACACTTTTCACACTTGTGTTGGTGCAGGAAACCACTTTTTGCAATTTTGTATTAGTGTGGAAAAATCACTTTTCGCACATGTGTTAGTGTTGAAAAACCACTTTTCGCAATTGTGTTAGTGTTGAAAAACCACTTTTCGCAGTTGTGTTGGTGCAGGAAACCACTTTTGCACTTGTATTAGTGTGGAAAAAACACTTTTCACACTTGTGTTAGTGTTGAAAAACCACTTTTCACACTTGTGTTAGTGTTGAAAAACCACTTTTCGCACTTGTGTTGGTGCAGGAAACCACTTTTGCACTCGTTTTAGTGTGGAAAAAAGACTTTTTGCACTTGTGATAGTGTTGAAAAACCACTTTTCGCACTTGTGTTAGTGTTGAAAAACCACTTTTCGCACTTGTGTTGGTGCAGGAAACCACTTTTGCACTTGTACTAGTGTGGAAAAATCACTTTTCGCACATGTGTTAGTGTTGAAAAACCACTTTTCGCACTTGTGTTAGTGTTGAAAAACCACTTTTCGCACTTGTGTTGGTGCAGGAAACCACTTTTGCACTTGTATTAGTGTGGAAAAAACACTTTTTGCACTTGTGATAGTGTTGAAAAACCACTTTTCACACTTGTGTTAGTGTTGAAAAACCACTTTTCGCACTTGTGTTGGTGCAGGAAACCACTTTTGCACTTGTATTAGTGTGGAAAAAACACTTTTTGCACTTGTGATAGTGTTGAAAAACCACTTTTCGCACTTGTGTTAGTGTTGAAAAACCACTTTTCGCACTTGTGTTAGTGTTGAAAAACCACTTTTCGCACTTGTGTTGGTGCAGGAAACCACTTTTGCACTTGTATTAGTGTGGAAAAACCACTTTTCGCACTTGTGTTAGTGTTGAAAAAGCACTTTTCGCACTTGTGTTGGTGCAGGAAACCACTTTTGCACTTGTATTAGTGTGGAAAAAACACTTTTTGCACTTGTGATAGTGTTGAAAAACCACTTTTCGCACTTGTGTTAGTGTTGAAAAACCACTTTTCGCACTTGTGTTAGTGTTGAAAAACCACTTTTCGCACTTGTGTTGGTGCAGGAAACCACTTTTGCACTTGTATTAGTGTGGAAAAACACTTTTTGCACTTGTGATAGTGTTGAAAAACCACTTTTCGCACTTGTGTTAGTGTTGAAAAACCACTTTTCGCACTTGTGTTGGTGCAGGAAACCACTTTTGCACTTGTATTAGTGTGGAAAAAACACTTTTCACACTTGTGTTGGTGCAGGAAACCACTTTTCGCAATTGTGTTTGTGTTGAAAAACCACTTTTCGCACTTGTGTTGGTGCAGGAAACCACTTTTGCACTTGTATTAGTGTGGAAAAAACACTTTTCACACTTGTGTTAGTGTTGAAAAACCACTTTTCACACTTGTGTTAGTGTGGAAAAACCACTTTTCGCACTTGTGTTAGTGTTGAAAAAGCACTTTTCGCACTTGTGTTGGTGCAGGAAACCACTTTTGCACTTGTATTAGTGTGGAAAAAACACTTTTTGCACTTGTGATAGTGTTGAAAAACCACTTTTCGCACTTGTGTTAGTGTTGATAAACCACTTTTCGCACTTGTGTTGGTGCAGGAAACCACTTTTGCACTTGTATTAGTGTGGAAAAAACACTTTTTGCACTTGTGATAGTGTTGAAAAACCACTTTTCGCACTTGTGTTAGTGTTGAAAAACCACTTTTCGCACTTGTGTTGGTGCAGGAAACCACTTTTGCACTTGTATTAGTGTGGAAAAAACACTTTTCACACTTGTGTTAGTGTTGAAAAACCACTTTTCGCAATTGTGTTTGTGTTGAAAAACCACTTTTCGCACTTGTGTTGGTGCAGGAAACCACTTTTGCACTTGTATTAGTGTGGAAAAAACACTTTTCACACTTGTGTTAGTGTTGAAAAACCACTTTTCACACTTGTGTTAGTGTTGAAAAACCACTTTTCACACTTGTGTTAGTGTTGAAAAACCACTTTTCGCACTTGTGTTGGTGCAGGAAACCACTTTTGCACTTGTATTAGTGTGGAAAAAAGACTTTTTGCACTTGTGATAGTGTTGAAAAACCACTTTTAGCACTTGTGTTAGTGTTGTAAAAACACTTTTCGCACTTGTGTTAGTGTTGAAAAACCACTTTTCGCACTTGTGTTGGTGCAGGAAACCACTTTTGCACTTGTATTAGTGTGGAAAAAAGACTTTTTGCACTTGTGATAGTGTTGAAAAACCACTTTTAGCACTTGTGTTAGTGTTGTAAAAACACTTTTCACACTTGTGTTGGTGCAGGAAACCACTTTTGCATTTGTATTAGTGTGGAAAAATCACTTTTCGCAATTGTGTTAGTGTTGAAAAACCACTTTTCGCAGTTGTGTTAGTGTTGAAAAAGCACTTTTCGCACTTGTGTTGGTGCAGGAAACCACTTTTGCACTTGTATTAGTGTGGAAAAAACACTTTTTGCACTTGTGATAGTGTTGAAAAACCACTTTTCGCACTTGTGTTAGTGTTGAAAAACCACTTTTCGCACTTGTGTTAGTGTTGAAAAACCACTTTTCGCACTTGTGTTGGTGCAGGAAACCACTTTTGCACTTGTATTAGTGTGGAAAAACACTTTTTGCACTTGTGATAGTGTTGAAAAACCACTTTTCGCACTTGTGTTAGTGTTGAAAAACCACTTTTCGCACTTGTGTTGGTGCAGGAAACCACTTTTGCACTTGTATTAGTGTGGAAAAAACACTTTTCACACTTGTGTTGGTGCAGGAAACCACTTTTCGCAATTGTGTTTGTGTTGAAAAACCACTTTTCGCACTTGTGTTGGTGCAGGAAACCACTTTTGCACTTGTATTAGTGTGGAAAAAACACTTTTCACACTTGTGTTAGTGTTGAAAAACCACTTTTCACACTTGTGTTAGTGTGGAAAAACCACTTTTCGCACTTGTGTTAGTGTTGAAAAAGCACTTTTCGCACTTGTGTTGGTGCAGGAAACCACTTTTGCACTTGTATTAGTGTGGAAAAAACACTTTTTGCACTTGTGATAGTGTTGAAAAACCACTTTTCGCACTTGTGTTAGTGTTGATAAACCACTTTTCGCACTTGTGTTGGTGCAGGAAACCACTTTTGCACTTGTATTAGTGTGGAAAAAACACTTTTTGCACTTGTGATAGTGTTGAAAAACCACTTTTCGCACTTGTGTTAGTGTTGAAAAACCACTTTTCGCACTTGTGTTGGTGCAGGAAACCACTTTTGCACTTGTATTAGTGTGGAAAAAACACTTTTCACACTTGTGTTAGTGTTGAAAAACCACTTTTCGCAATTGTGTTTGTGTTGAAAAACCACTTTTCGCACTTGTGTTGGTGCAGGAAACCACTTTTGCACTTGTATTAGTGTGGAAAAAACACTTTTCACACTTGTGTTAGTGTTGAAAAACCACTTTTCACACTTGTGTTAGTGTTGAAAAACCACTTTTCACACTTGTGTTAGTGTTGAAAAACCACTTTTCGCACTTGTGTTGGTGCAGGAAACCACTTTTGCACTTGTATTAGTGTGGAAAAAAGACTTTTTGCACTTGTGATAGTGTTGAAAAACCACTTTTAGCACTTGTGTTAGTGTTGTAAAAACACTTTTCGCACTTGTGTTAGTGTTGAAAAACCACTTTTCGCACTTGTGTTGGTGCAGGAAACCACTTTTGCACTTGTATTAGTGTGGAAAAAAGACTTTTTGCACTTGTGATAGTGTTGAAAAACCACTTTTAGCACTTGTGTTAGTGTTGTAAAAACACTTTTCACACTTGTGTTGGTGCAGGAAACCACTTTTGCATTTGTATTAGTGTGGAAAAATCACTTTTCGCAATTGTGTTAGTGTTGAAAAACCACTTTTCGCAGTTGTGTTAGTGTTGAAAAAGCACTTTTCGCACTTGTGTTGGTGCAGGAAACCACTTTTGCACTTGTATTAGTGTGGAAAAAACACTTTTTGCACTTGTGATAGTGTTGAAAAACCACTTTTCGCACTTGTGTTAGTGTTGAAAAACCACTTTTCGCACTTGTGTTAGTGTTGAAAAACCACTTTTCGCACTTGTGTTGGTGCAGGAAACCACTTTTGCACTTGTATTAGTGTGGAAAAACACTTTTTGCACTTGTGATAGTGTTGAAAAACCACTTTTCGCACTTGTGTTAGTGTTGAAAAACCACTTTTCGCACTTGTGTTGGTGCAGGAAACCACTTTTGCACTTGTATTAGTGTGGAAAAAACACTTTTCACACTTGTGTTGGTGCAGGAAACCACTTTTCGCAATTGTGTTTGTGTTGAAAAACCACTTTTCGCACTTGTGTTGGTGCAGGAAACCACTTTTGCACTTGTATTAGTGTGGAAAAAACACTTTTCACACTTGTGTTAGTGTTGAAAAACCACTTTTCACACTTGTGTTAGTGTGGAAAAACCACTTTTCGCACTTGTGTTAGTGTTGAAAAAGCACTTTTCGCACTTGTGTTGGTGCAGGAAACCACTTTTGCACTTGTGTTGGTGCAGGAAACCACTTTTGCACTTGTATTAGTGTGGAAAAAACACTTTTCACACTTGTGTTAGTGTTGAAAAACCACTTTTCGCAATTGTGTTTGTGTTGAAAAACCACTTTTCGCACTTGTGTTGGTGCAGGAAACCACTTTTGCACTTGTATTAGTGTGGAAAAAACACTTTTCACACTTGTGTTAGTGTTGAAAAACCACTTTTCACACTTGTGTTAGTGTTGAAAAACCACTTTTCACACTTGTGTTAGTGTTGAAAAACCACTTTTCGCACTTGTATTAGTGTGGAAAAAACACTTTTTGCACTTGTGATAGTGTTGAAAAACCACTTTTCGCACTTGTGTTAGTGTTGAAAAACCACTTTTAGCACTTGTGTTAGTGTTGTAAAAACACTTTTCGCACTTGTGTTAGTGTTGAAAAACCACTTTTCGCACTTGTGTTGGTGCAGGAAACCACTTTTGCACTTGTATTAGTGTGGAAAAAAGACTTTTTGCACTTGTGATAGTGTTGAAAAACCACTTTTAGCACTTGTGTTAGTGTTGTAAAAACACTTTTCACACTTGTGTTGGTGCAGGAAACCACTTTTGCATTTGTATTAGTGTGGAAAAATCACTTTTCGCAATTGTGTTAGTGTTGAAAAACCACTTTTCGCAGTTGTGTTGGTGCAGGAAACCACTTTTGCACTTGTATTAGTGTGGAAAAAACACTTTTTGCACTTGTGTTGGTGCAGGAAACCACTTTTGCACTTGTATTAGTGTGGAAAAAACACTTTTTGCACTTGTGATAGTGTTGAAAAACCACTTTTCGCACTTGTGTTAGTGTTGAAAAACCACTTTTCGCACTTGTGTTAGTGTTGAAAAACCACTTTTCGCACTTGTGTTGGTGCAGGAAACCACTTTTGCACTTGTATTAGTGTGGAAAAACCACTTTTCGCACTTGTGTTAGTGTTGAAAAAGCACTTTTCGCACTTGTGTTGGTGCAGGAAACCACTTTTGCACTTGTATTAGTGTGGAAAAAACACTTTTTGCACTTGTGATAGTGTTGAAAAACCACTTTTCGCACTTGTGTTAGTGTTGAAAAACCACTTTTCGCACTTGTGTTGGTGCAGGAAACCACTTTTGCACTTGTATTAGTGTGGAAAAAACACTTTTCACACTTGTGTTAGTGTTGAAAAACCACTTTTCGCAATTGTGTTTGTGTTGAAAAACCACTTTTCGCACTTGTGTTGGTGCAGGAAACCACTTTTGCACTTGTATTAGTGTGGAAAAAACACTTTTCACACTTGTGTTAGTGTTGAAAAACCACTTTTCACACTTGTGTTAGTGTTGAAAAACCACTTTTCGCACTTGTGTTGGTGCAGGAAACCACTTTTGCACTTGTATTAGTGTGGACAAAACACTTTTTGCACTTGTGATAGTGTTGAAAAACCACTTTTCGCACTTGAGTTAGTGTTGAAAAACCACTTTTCGCACTTGTTTTGGTGTAGGAAACCAATTTTGCACTTGTATTAGTGTGGAAAAACCACTTTTCGCACTTGTGTTAGTGTTGAAAAACCACTTTTTGCACTTGTATTAGTGTGGAAAAACCACTTTTCGCACTTGTGTTAGTGTTGAAAAAGCACTTTTCGCACTTGTGTTGGTGCAGGAAACCACTTTTGCACTTGTATTAGTGTGGAAAAAACACTTTTTGCACTTGTGATAGTGTTGAAAAACCACTTTCGCACTTGTGTTAGTGTTGAAAAACCACTTTTCGCACTTGTGTTAGTGTTGAAAAACCACTTTTCGCACTTGTGTTGGTGCAGGAAACCACTTTTGCACTTGTATTAGTGTGGAAAAAACACTTTTTGCACTTGTATTAGTGTGGAAAAACCACTTTTCGCACTTGTGTTAGTGTTGAAAAAGCACTTTTCACACTTGTGTTGGTGCAGGAAACCACTTTTGCACTTGTATTAGTGTGGAAAAAACACTTTTTGCACTTGTGATAGTGTTGAAAAACCACTTTTCGCACTTGTGTTAGTGTTGAAAAACCACTTTTCGCACTTGTGTTAGTGTTGAAAAACCACTTTTTGCACTTGTGGTAGTGTTGAAAAACCACTTTTCGCACTTGTGTTAGTGTTGAAAAACCACTTTTCGCACTTGTGTTAGTGTTGAAAAACCACTTTTCGCACTTGTGTTGGTGCAGGAAACCACTTTTGCACTTGTATTAGTGTGGAAAAACCACTTTTCGCACTTGTGTTAGTGTTGAAAAAGCACTTTTCGCACTTGTGTTGGTGCAGGAAACCACTTTTGCACTTGTATTAGTGTGGAAAAAACACTTTTTGCACTTGTGATAGTGTTGAAAAACCACTTTTCGCACTTGTGTTAGTGTTGAAAAACCACTTTTCGCACTTGTGTTAGTGTTGAAAAACCACTTTTCGCACTTGTGTTGGTGCAGGAAACCACTTTTGCACTTGTATTAGTGTGGAAAAAACACTTTTTGCACTTGTGATAGTGTTGAAAAACCACTTTTCGCACTTGTGTTAGTGTTGAAAAAGCACTTTTCGCACTTGTGTTGGTGCAGGAAACCACTTTTGCACTTGTATTAGTGTGGAAAAAACACTTTTTGCACTTGTGATAGTGTTGAAAAACCACTTTTCGCACTTGTGTTAGTGTTGAAAAACCACTTTTCGCACTTGTGTTGGTGCAGGAAACCACTTTTGCACTTGTATTAGTGTGGAAAAAACACTTTTCACACTTGTGTTAGTGTTGAAAAACCACTTTTCGCAATTGTGTTTGTGTTGAAAAACCACTTTTCGCACTTGTGTTGGTGCAGGAAACCACTTTTGCACTTGTATTAGTGTGGAAAAAACACTTTTCACACGTGTGTTAGTGTTGAAAAACCACTTTTCACACTTGTGTTAGTGTTGAAAAACCACTTTTCGCACTTGTGTTGGTGCAGGAAACCACTTTTGCACTCGTTTTAGTGTGGAAAAAAGACTTTTTGCACTTGTGATAGTGTTGAAAAACCACTTTTCGCACTTGTGTTAGTGTTGAAAAACCACTTTTCGCACTTGTGTTGGTGCAGGAAACCACTTTTGCACTTGTACTAGTGTGGAAAAATCACTTTTCGCACATGTGTTAGTGTTGAAAAACCACTTTTCGCACTTGTGTTAGTGTTGAAAAACCACTTTTCGCACTTGTGTTGGTGCAGGAAACCACTTTTGCACTTGTATTAGTGTGGAAAAAACACTTTTTGCACTTGTGATAGTGTTGAAAAACCACTTTTCGCACTTGTGTTAGTGTTGAAAAACCACTTTTTGCACTTGTGTTAGTGTTGAAAAACCACTTTTCGCACTTGTGTTGGTGCAGGAAACCACTTTTGCACTTGTATTAGTGTGGAAAAACCACTTTTCGCACTTGTGTTAGTGTTGAAAAAGCACTTTTCGCACTTGTGTTGGTGCAGGAAACCACTTTTGCACTTGTATTAGTGTGGAAAAAACACTTTTTGCACTTGTGATAGTGTTGAAAAACCACTTTCCGCACTTGTGTTAGTGTTGAAAAACCACTTTTCGCACTTGTGTTAGTGTTGAAAAACCACTTTTCGCACTTGTGTTGGTGCAGGAAACCACTTTTGCACTTGTATTAGTGTGGAAAAACCACTTTTCGCACTTGTGTTAGTGTTGAAAAACCACTTTTCGCACTTGTGTTGGTGCAGGAAACCACTTTTGCACTTGTATTAGTGTGGAAAAAACACTTTTTGCACTTGTGATAGTGTTGAAAAACCACTTTTCGCACTTGTGTTAGTGTTGAAAAACCACTTTTTGCACTTGTGTTAGTGTTGAAAAACCACTTTTCGCACTTGTGTTGGTGCAGGAAACCACTTTTGCACTTGTATTAGTGTGGAAAAACCACTTTTCGCACTTGTGTTAGTGTTGAAAAAGCACTTTTCGCACTTGTGTTGGTGCAGGAAACCACTTTTGCACTTGTACTAGTGTGGAAAAATCACTTTTCGCACATGTGTTAGTGTTGAAAAACCACTTTTCGCACTTGTGTTAGTGTTGAAAAACCACTTTTCGCACTTGTGTTGGTGCAGGAAACCACTTTTGCACTTGTATTAGTGTGGAAAAAACACTTTTTGCACTTGTGATAGTGTTGAAAAACCACTTTTCGCACTTGTGTTAGTGTTGAAAAACCACTTTTTGCACTTGTGTTAGTGTTGAAAAACCACTTTTCGCACTTGTGTTGGTGCAGGAAACCACTTTTGCACTTGTATTAGTGTGGAAAAACCACTTTTCGCACTTGTGTTAGTGTTGAAAAAGCACTTTTCGCACTTGTGTTGGTGCAGGAAACCACTTTTGCACTTGTATTAGTGTGGAAAAAACACTTTTTGCACTTGTGATAGTGTTGAAAAACCACTTCCCGCACTTGTGTTAGTGTTGAAAAACCACTTTTCGCACTTGTGTTAGTGTTGAAAAACCACTTTCGCACTTGTGTTAGTGTTGATAAACCACTTTTCGCACTTGTGTTGGTGCAGGAAACCACTTTTGCACTTGTATTAGTGTGGAAAAAAGACTTTTTGCACTTGTGATAGTGTTGAAAAACCACTTTTCGCACTTGTGTTAGTGTTGAAAAACCACTTTTCGCACTCTGTGTTGGTGCAGGAAACCACTTTTTGCACTTGTATTAGTGTGGGAAAAACCACTTTTCGCACTTGTGTTAGTGTTGAAAAACCACTTTTCGCACTTGTGTTGGTGCAGGAAACCACTTTTGCACTTGTATTAGTGTGGAAAAAACACTTTTGCACTTGTGATAGTGTTGAAAAACCACTTTTCGCACTTGTGTTAGTGTTGAAAAACCACTTTTTGCACTTGTGTTAGTGTTGAAAAACCACTTTTCGCACTTGTGTTGGTGCAGGAAACCACTTTTGCACTTGTATTAGTGTGGAAAAACCACTTTTCGCACTTGTGTTAGTGTTGAAAAAGCACTTTTCGCACTTGTGTTGGTGCAGGAAACCACTTTTGCACTTGTACTAGTGTGGAAAAATCACTTTTCGCACATGTGTTAGTGTTGAAAAACCACTTTTCGCACTTGTGTTAGTGTTGAAAAACCACTTTTCGCACTTGTGTTGGTGCAGGAAACCACTTTTGCACTTGTATTAGTGTGGAAAAAACACTTTTTGCACTTGTGATAGTGTTGAAAAACCACTTTTCGCACTTGTGTTAGTGTTGAAAAACCACTTTTTGCACTTGTGTTAGTGTTGAAAAACCACTTTTCGCACTTGTGTTGGTGCAGGAAACCACTTTTGCACTTGTATTAGTGTGGAAAAACTACTTTTCGCACTTGTGTTAGTGTTGAAAAAGCACTTTTCGCACTTGTGTTGGTGCAGGAAACCACTTTTGCACTTGTATTAGTGTGGAAAAAACACTTTTTGCACTTGTGATAGTGTTGAAAAACCACTTTCCGCACTTGTGTTAGTGTTGAAAAACCACTTTTCGCACTTGTGTTAGTGTGAAAAACCACTTTTCGCACTTGTGTTGGTGCAGGAAACCACTTTTGCACTTGTATTAGTGTGGAAAAAACACTTTTTGCACTTGTGATAGTGTTGAAAAACCACTTTTCGCACTTGTGTTAGTGTTGAAAAAGCACTTTTCGCACTTGTGTTGGTGCAGGAAACCACTTTTGCACTTGTATTAGTGTGGAAAAAACACTTTTTGCACTTGTGATAGTGTTGAAAAAACCACTTTCGCACTTGTGTTAGTGTGATAAACCACTTTTCGCACTTGTGTTGGTGCAGGAAACCACTTTTGCACTTGTATTAGTGTGGAAAAAACACTTTTTTGCACTTGTGATAGTGTTGAAAAAACCACTTTTCGCACTTGTGTTAGTGTTGAAAAACCACTTTTCGCACTTGTGTTGGTGCAGGAAACCACTTTTGCACTTGTATTAGTGTGGAAAAAACACTTTTCACACTTGTGTTAGTGTTGAAAACCACTTTTCGCAATTGTGTTTGTGTTGAAAAACCACTTTTCGCACTTGTGTTGGTGCAGGAAACCACTTTTGCACTTGTATTAGTGTGGAAAAAACACTTTTCACACTTGTGTTAGTGTTGAAAAACCACTTTTCACACTTGTGTTAGTGTTGAAAAACCACTTTTCACACTTGTGTTAGTGTTGAAAAACCACTTTTCGCACTTGTGTTGGTGCAGGAAACCACTTTTGCACTTGTATTAGTGTGGAAAAAAGACTTTTTGCACTTGTGATAGTGTTGAAAAACCACTTTTAGCACTTGTGTTAGTGTTGTAAAAACACTTTTCGCACTTGTGTTAGTGTTGAAAAACCACTTTTCGCACTTGTGTTGGTGCAGGAAACCACTTTTGCACTTGTATTAGTGTGGAAAAAAGACTTTTTGCACTTGTGATAGTGTTGAAAAACCACTTTTAGCACTTGTGTTAGTGTTGTAAAAACACTTTTCACACTTGTGTTGGTGCAGGAAACCACTTTTGCATTTGTATTAGTGTGGAAAAATCACTTTTCGCACATGTGTTAGTGTTGAAAAACCACTTTTCGCAATTGTGTTAGTGTTGAAAAACCACTTTTCGCAGTTGTGTTGGTGCAGGAAACCACTTTTGCACTTGTATTAGTGTGGAAAAAAACACTTTTCACACTTGTGTTAGTGTTGAAAAACCACTTTTCACACTTGTGTTAGTGTTGAAAAACCACTTTTCGCACTTGTGTTGGTGCAGGAAACCACTTTTGCACTCGTTTTAGTGTGGAAAAAAGACTTTTTGCACTTGTGATAGTGTTGAAAAACCACTTTTCGCACTTGTGTTAGTGTTGAAAAAACCACTTTTCGCACTTGTGTTGGTGCAGGAAACCACTTTTGCACTTGTACTAGTGTGGAAAAATCACTTTTCGCACATGTGTTAGTGTTGAAAAACCACTTTTCGCACTTGTGTTAGTGTTGAAAAACCACTTTTCGCACTTGTGTTGGTGCAGGAAACCACTTTTGCACTTGTATTAGTGTGGAAAAAACACTTTTTGCACTTGTGATAGTGTTGAAAAAACCACTTTTCACACTTGTGTTAGTGTTGAAAAACCACTTTTCGCACTTGTGTTGGTGCAGGAAACCACTTTTGCACTTGTATTAGTGTGGAAAAAACACTTTTTGCACTTGTGATAGTGTTGAAAAACCACTTTTCGCCACTTGTGTTAGTGTTGAAAAACCACTTTTCGCACTTGTGTTAGTGTTGAAAAACCACTTTTCGCACTTGTGTTGGTGCAGGAAACCACTTTTGCACTTGTATTAGTGTGGAAAAACCACTTTTCGCACTTGTGTTAGTGTTGAAAAAGCACTTTTCGCACTTGTGTTGGTGCAGGAAACCACTTTTGCACTTGTATTAGTGTGGAAAAAACACTTTTTGCACTTGTGATAGTGTTGAAAAACCACTTTTCGCACTTGTGTTAGTGTTGAAAAACCACTTTTCGCACTTGTGTTAGTGTTGAAAAACCATTTTTCGCACTTGTGTTGGTGCAGGAAACCACTTTTGCACTTGTATTAGTGTGGAAAAAACACTTTTTGCACTTGTGATAGTGTTGAAAAAACCACTTTTCGCACTTGTGTTAGTGTTGAAAAACCACTTTTCGCACTTGTGTTGGTGCAGGAAACCACTTTTGCACTTGTATTAGTGTGGAAAAAACACTTTTCACACTTGTGTTGGTGCAGGAAACCACTTTTCGCAATTGTGTTTGTGTTGAAAAACCACTTTTCGCACTTGTGTTGGTGCAGGAAACCACTTTTGCACTTGTATTAGTGTGGAAAAAACACTTTTCACACTTGTGTTAGTGTTGAAAAACCACTTTTCACACTTGTGTTAGTGTTGAAAAACCACTTTTCGCACTTGTGTTAGTGTTGAAAAAGCACTTTTCGCACTTGTGTTGGTGCAGGAAACCACTTTTGCACTTGTATTAGTGTGGAAAAAACACTTTTTGCACTTGTGATAGTGTTGAAAAACCACTTTTCGCACTTGTGTTAGTGTTGATAAACCACTTTTCGCACTTGTGTTGGTGCAGGAAACCACTTTTGCACTTGTATTAGTGTGGAAAAAAGACTTTTTGCACTTGTGATAGTGTTGAAAAACCACTTTTCGCACTTGTGTTAGTGTTGAAAAACCACTTTTCGCACTTGTGTTGGTGCAGGAAACCACTTTTGCACTTGTACTCGTGTGGAAAAATCACTTTTCGCACATGTGTTAGTGTTGAAAAACCACTTTTCGCACTTGTGTTAGTGTTGAAAAACCACTTTTCGCACTTGTGTTGGTGCAGGAAACCACTTTTGCACTTGTATTAGTGTGGAAAAAACACTTTTTGCACTTGTGATAGTGTTGAAAAACCACTTTTCACACTTGTGTTAGTGTTGAAAAACCACTTTTCGCACTTGTGTTGGTGCAGGAAACCACTTTTGCACTTGTATTAGTGTGGAAAAAACACTTTTTGCACTTGTGATAGTGTTGAAAAACCACTTTTCGCACTTGTGTTAGTGTTGAAAAACCACTTTTCGCACTTGTGTTAGTGTTGAAAAACCACTTTTCGCACTTGTGTTGGTGCAGGAAACCACTTTTGCACTTGTATTAGTGTGGAAAAACCACTTTTCGCACTTGTGTTAGTGTTGAAAAAGCACTTTTCGCACTTGTGTTGGTGCAGGAAACCACTTTTGCACTTGTATTAGTGTGGAAAAAACACTTTTTGCACTTGTGATAGTGTTGAAAAACCACTTTTCGCACTTGTGTTAGTGTTGAAAAACCACTTTTCGCACTTGTGTTAGTGTTGAAAAACCACTTTTCGCACTTGTGTTGGTGCAGGAAACCACTTTTGCACTTGTATTAGTGTGGAAAAAACACTTTTTGCACTTGTGATAGTGTTGAAAAACCACTTTTCGCACTTGTGTTAGTGTTGAAAAACCACTTTTCGCACTTGTGTTGGTGCAGGAAACCACTTTTGCACTTGTATTAGTGTGGAAAAAACACTTTTCACACTTGTGTTGGTGCAGGAAACCACTTTTCGCAATTGTGTTTGTGTTGAAAAACCACTTTTCGCACTTGTGTTGGTGCAGGAAACCACTTTTGCACTTGTATTAGTGTGGAAAAAACACTTTTCACACTTGTGTTAGTGTTGAAAAACCACTTTTCACACTTGTGTTAGTGTTGAAAAACCACTTTTCGCACTTGTGTTAGTGTTGAAAAAGCACTTTTCGCACTTGTGTTGGTGCAGGAAACCACTTTTGCACTTGTATTAGTGTGGAAAAAACACTTTTTGCACTTGTGATAGTGTTGAAAAACCACTTTTCGCACTTGTGTTAGTGTTGATAAACCACTTTTCGCACTTGTGTTAGTGTTGATAAACCACTTTTCGCACTTGTGTTGGTGCAGGAAACCACTTTTGCACTTGTATTAGTGTGGAAAAAAGACTTTTTGCACTTGTGATAGTGTTGAAAAACCACTTTTCGCACTTGTGTTAGTGTTGAAAAACCACTTTTCGCACTTGTGTTGGTGCAGGAAACCACTTTTGCACTTGTATTAGTGTGGAAAAACCACTTTTCGCACTTGTGTTAGTGTTGAAAAACCACTTTTCGCACTTGTGTTGGTGCAGGAAACCACTTTTGCACTTGTATTAGTGTGGAAAAAACACTTTTTGCACTTGTGATAGTGTTGAAAAACCACTTTTCGCACTTGTGTTAGTGTTGAAAAACCACTTTTTGCACTTGTGTTAGTGTTGAAAAACCACTTTTCGCACTTGTGTTGGTGCAGGAAACCACTTTTGCACTTGTATTAGTGTGGAAAAACCACTTTTCGCACTTGTGTTAGTGTTGAAAAAGCACTTTTCGCACTTGTGTTGGTGCAGGAAACCACTTTTGCACTTGTACTAGTGTGGAAAAATCACTTTTCGCACATGTGTTAGTGTTGAAAAACCACTTTTCGCACTTGTGTTAGTGTTGAAAAACCACTTTTCGCACTTGTGTTGGTGCAGGAAACCACTTTTGCACTTGTATTAGTGTGGAAAAAACACTTTTTGCACTTGTGATAGTGTTGAAAAACCACTTTTCGCACTTGTGTTAGTGTTGAAAAACCACTTTTTGCACTTGTGTTAGTGTTGAAAAACCACTTTTCGCACTTGTGTTGGTGCAGGAAACCACTTTTGCACTTGTATTAGTGTGGAAAAACCACTTTTCGCACTTGTGTTAGTGTTGAAAAAGCACTTTTCGCACTTGTGTTGGTGCAGGAAACCACTTTTGCACTTGTATTAGTGTGGAAAAAACACTTTTTGCACTTGTGATAGTGTTGAAAAACCACTTTCCGCACTTGTGTTAGTGTTGAAAAACCACTTTTCGCACTTGTGTTAGTGTTGAAAAACCACTTTTCGCACTTGTGTTGGTGCAGGAAACCACTTTTGCACTTGTATTAGTGTGGAAAAAACACTTTTTGCACTTGTGATAGTGTTGAAAAACCACTTTTCGCACTTGTGTTAGTGTTGAAAAAGCACTTTTCGCACTTGTGTTGGTGCAGGAAACCACTTTTGCACTTGTATTAGTGTGGAAAAAACACTTTTTGCACTTGTGATAGTGTTGAAAAACCACTTTTCGCACTTGTGTTAGTGTTGATAAACCACTTTTCGCACTTGTGTTGGTGCAGGAAACCACTTTTGCACTTGTATTAGTGTGGAAAAAACACTTTTTGCACTTGTGATAGTGTTGAAAAACCACTTTTCGCACTTGTGTTAGTGTTGAAAAACCACTTTTCGCACTTGTGTTGGTGCAGGAAACCACTTTTGCACTTGTATTAGTGTGGAAAAAACACTTTTCACACTTGTGTTAGTGTTGAAAACCACTTTTCGCAATTGTGTTTGTGTTGAAAAACCACTTTTCGCACTTGTGTTGGTGCAGGAAACCACTTTTGCACTTGTATTAGTGTGGAAAAAACACTTTTCACACTTGTGTTAGTGTTGAAAAACCACTTTTCACACTTGTGTTAGTGTTGAAAAACCACTTTTCACACTTGTGTTAGTGTTGAAAAACCACTTTTCGCACTTGTGTTGGTGCAGGAAACCACTTTTGCACTTGTATTAGTGTGGAAAAAAGACTTTTTGCACTTGTGATAGTGTTGAAAAACCACTTTTAGCACTTGTGTTAGTGTTGTAAAAACACTTTTCGCACTTGTGTTAGTGTTGAAAAACCACTTTTCGCACTTGTGTTGGTGCAGGAAACCACTTTTGCACTTGTATTAGTGTGGAAAAAAGACTTTTTGCACTTGTGATAGTGTTGAAAAACCACTTTTAGCACTTGTGTTAGTGTTGTAAAAACACTTTTCACACTTGTGTTGGTGCAGGAAACCACTTTTGCATTTGTATTAGTGTGGAAAAATCACTTTTCGCACATGTGTTAGTGTTGAAAAACCACTTTTCGCAATTGTGTTAGTGTTGAAAAACCACTTTTCGCAGTTGTGTTGGTGCAGGAAACCACTTTTGCACTTGTATTAGTGTGGAAAAAACACTTTTCACACTTGTGTTAGTGTTGAAAAACCACTTTTCACACTTGTGTTAGTGTTGAAAAACCACTTTTCGCACTTGTGTTGGTGCAGGAAACCACTTTTGCACTCGTTTTAGTGTGGAAAAAAGACTTTTTGCACTTGTGATAGTGTTGAAAAACCACTTTTCGCACTTGTGTTAGTGTTGAAAAACCACTTTTCGCACTTGTGTTGGTGCAGGAAACCACTTTTGCACTTGTACTAGTGTGGAAAAATCACTTTTCGCACATGTGTTAGTGTTGAAAAACCACTTTTCGCACTTGTGTTAGTGTTGAAAAACCACTTTTCGCACTTGTGTTGGTGCAGGAAACCACTTTTGCACTTGTATTAGTGTGGAAAAAACACTTTTTGCACTTGTGATAGTGTTGAAAAACCACTTTTCACACTTGTGTTAGTGTTGAAAAACCACTTTTCGCACTTGTGTTGGTGCAGGAAACCACTTTTGCACTTGTATTAGTGTGGAAAAAACACTTTTTGCACTTGTGATAGTGTTGAAAAACCACTTTTCGCACTTGTGTTAGTGTTGAAAAACCACTTTTCGCACTTGTGTTAGTGTTGAAAAACCACTTTTCGCACTTGTGTTGGTGCAGGAAACCACTTTTGCACTTGTATTAGTGTGGAAAAACCACTTTTCGCACTTGTGTTAGTGTTGAAAAAGCACTTTTCGCACTTGTGTTGGTGCAGGAAACCACTTTTGCACTTGTATTAGTGTGGAAAAAACACTTTTTGCACTTGTGATAGTGTTGAAAAACCACTTTTCGCACTTGTGTTAGTGTTGAAAAACCACTTTTCGCACTTGTGTTAGTGTTGAAAAACCACTTTTCGCACTTGTGTTGGTGCAGGAAACCACTTTTGCACTTGTATTAGTGTGGAAAAAACACTTTTTGCACTTGTGATAGTGTTGAAAAACCACTTTTCGCACTTGTGTTAGTGTTGAAAAACCACTTTTCGCACTTGTGTTGGTGCAGGAAACCACTTTTGCACTTGTATTAGTGTGGAAAAAACACTTTTCACACTTGTGTTGGTGCAGGAAACCACTTTTCGCAATTGTGTTTGTGTTGAAAAACCACTTTTCGCACTTGTGTTGGTGCAGGAAACCACTTTTGCACTTGTATTAGTGTGGAAAAAACACTTTTCACACTTGTGTTAGTGTTGAAAAACCACTTTTCGCACTTGTGTTAGTGTTGAAAAAGCACTTTTCGCACTTGTGTTGGTGCAGGAAACCACTTTTGCACTTGTATTAGTGTGGAAAAAACACTTTTTGCACTTGTGATAGTGTTGAAAAACCACTTTTCGCACTTGTGTTAGTGTTGATAAACCACTTTTCGCACTTGTGTTGGTGCAGGAAACCACTTTTGCACTTGTATTAGTGTGGAAAAAAGACTTTTTGCACTTGTGATAGTGTTGAAAAACCACTTTTCGCACTTGTGTTAGTGTTGAAAAACCACTTTTCGCACTTGTGTTGGTGCAGGAAACCACTTTTGCACTTGTACTAGTGTGGAAAAATCACTTTTCGCACATGTGTTAGTGTTGAAAAACCACTTTTCGCACTAGTGTTAGTGTTGAAAAACCACTTTTCGCACTTGTGTTGGTGCAGGAAACCACTTTTGCACTTGTATTAGTGTGGAAAAAACACTTTTTGCACTTGTGATAGTGTTGAAAAACCACTTTTCACACTTGTGTTAGTGTTGAAAAACCACTTTTCGCACTTGTGTTGGTGCAGGAAACCACTTTTGCACTTGTATTAGTGTGGAAAAAACACTTTTTGCACTTGTGATAGTGTTGAAAAACCACTTTTCGCACTTGTGTTAGTGTTGAAAAACCACTTTTCGCACTTGTGTTAGTGTTGAAAAACCACTTTTCGCACTTGTGTTGGTGCAGGAAACCACTTTTGCACTTGTATTAGTGTGGAAAAACCACTTTTCGCACTTGTGTTAGTGTTGAAAAAGCACTTTTCGCACTTGTGTTGGTGCAGGAAACCACTTTTGCACTTGTATTAGTGTGGAAAAAACACTTTTTGCACTTGTGATAGTGTTGAAAAACCACTTTTCGCACTTGT
The DNA here is from genome assembly GCF_964187855.1 of Myxine glutinosa. NCBI lineage: Eukaryota > Metazoa > Chordata > Myxini > Myxiniformes > Myxinidae > Myxine > Myxine glutinosa. The sequence goes on from NW_027616529.1 coordinate 123,806, forward strand.
GTTAGTGTTGAAAAACCACTTTTCGCACTTGTGTTAGTGTTGAAAAACCACTTTTCGCACTTGTGTTGGTGCAGGAAACCACTTTTGCACTTGTATTAGTGTGGAAAAAACACTTTTTGCACTTGTGATAGTGTTGAAAAACCACTTTTCGCACTTGTGTTAGTGTTGAAAAACCACTTTTCGCACTTGTGTTGGTGCAGGAAACCACTTTTGCACTTGTATTAGTGTGGAAAAAACACTTTTCACACTTGTGTTGGTGCAGGAAACCACTTTTCGCAATTGTGTTTGTGTTGAAAAACCACTTTTCGCACTTGTGTTGGTGCAGGAAACCACTTTTGCACTTGTATTAGTGTGGAAAAAACACTTTTCACACTTGTGTTAGTGTTGAAAAACCACTTTTCACACTTGTGTTAGTGTTGAAAAACCACTTTTTGCACTTGTGTTAGTGTTGAAAAAGCACTTTTCGCACTTGTGTTGGTGCAGGAAACCACTTTTGCACTTGTATTAGTGTGGAAAAAACACTTTTTGCACTTGTGATAGTGTTGAAAAACCACTTTTCGCACTTGTGTTAGTGTTGATAAACCACTTTTCGCACTTGTGTTGGTGCAGGAAACCACTTTTGCACTTGTATTAGTGTGGAAAAAACACTTTTTGCACTTGTGATAGTGTTGAAAAACCACTTTTCGCACTTGTGTTAGTGTTGAAAAACCACTTTTCGCACTTGTGTTGGTGCAGGAAACCACTTTTGCACTTGTATTAGTGTGGAAAAAACACTTTTCACACTTGTGTTAGTGTTGAAAAACCACTTTTCGCAATTGTGTTTGTGTTGAAAAACCACTTTTCGCACTTGTGTTGGTGCAGGAAACCACTTTTGCACTTGTATTAGTGTGGAAAAAACACTTTTCACACTTGTGTTAGTGTTGAAAAACCACTTTTCACACTTGTGTTAGTGTTGAAAAACCACTTTTCACACTTGTGTTAGTGTTGAAAAACCACTTTTCGCACTTGTGTTGGTGCAGGAAACCACTTTTGCACTTGTATTAGTGTGGAAAAAAGACTTTTTGCACTTGTGATAGTGTTGAAAAACCACTTTTAGCACTTGTGTTAGTGTTGTAAAAACACTTTTCGCACTTGTGTTAGTGTTGAAAAACCACTTTTCGTACTTGTGTTGGTGCAGGAAACCACTTTTGCACTTGTATTAGTGTGGAAAAAACACTTTTTGCACTTGTGATAGTGTTGAAAAACCACTTTTCGCACTTGTGTTAGTGTTGAAAAACCACTTTTCGCACTTGTGTTAGTGTTGAAAAACCACTTTTCGCACTTGTGTTGGTGCAGGAAACCACTTTTGCACTTGTATTAGTGTGGAAAAACCACTTTTCGCACTTGTGTTAGTGTTGAAAAAGCACTTTTCGCACTTGTGTTGGTGCAGGAAACCACTTTTGCACTTGTATTAGTGTGGAAAAAACACTTTTTGCACTTGTGATAGTGTTGAAAAACCACTTTTCGCACTTGTGTTAGTGTTGAAAAACCACTTTTCGCACTTGTGTTAGTGTTGAAAAACCACTTTTCGCACTTGTGTTGGTGCAGGAAACCACTTTTGCACTTGTATTAGTGTGGAAAAAACACTTTTTGCACTTGTGATAGTGTTGAAAAACCACTTTTCGCACTTGTGTTAGTGTTGAAAAACCACTTTTCGCACTTGTGTTGGTGCAGGAAACCACTTTTGCACTTGTATTAGTGTGGAAAAAACACTTTTCACACTTGTGTTGGTGCAGGAAACCACTTTTCGCAATTGTGTTTGTGTTGAAAAACCACTTTTCGCACTTGTGTTGGTGCAGGAAACCACTTTTGCACTTGTATTAGTGTGGAAAAAACACTTTTCACACTTGTGTTAGTGTTGAAAAACCACTTTTTGCACTTGTGTTGGTGCAGGAAACCACTTTTGCACTTGTATTAGTGTGGAAAAAACACTTTTTGCACTTGTGATAGTGTTGAAAAACCACTTTTCGCACTTGTGTTAGTGTTGAAAAACCACTTTTCGCACTTGTGTTAGTGTTGAAAAACCACTTTTCGCACTTGTGTTGGTGCAGGAAACCACTTTTGCACTTGTATTAGTGTGGAAAAACCACTTTTCGCACTTGTGTTAGTGTTGAAAAAGCACTTTTCGCACTTGTGTTGGTGCAGGAAACCACTTTTGCACTTGTATTAGTGTGGAAAAAACACTTTTTGCACTTGTGATAGTGTTGAAAAACCACTTTTCGCACTTGTGTTAGTGTTGAAAAACCACTTTTCGCACTTGTGTTAGTGTTGAAAAACCACTTTTCGCACTTGTGTTGGTGCAGGAAACCACTTTTGCACTTGTATTAGTGTGGAAAAAACACTTTTTGCACTTGTGATAGTGTTGAAAAACCACTTTTCGCACTTGTGTTAGTGTTGAAAAACCACTTTTCGCACTTGTGTTGGTGCAGGAAACCACTTTTGCACTTGTATTAGTGTGGAAAAAACACTTTTCACACTTGTGTTGGTGCAGGAAACCACTTTTCGCAATTGTGTTTGTGTTGAAAAACCACTTTTCGCACTTGTGTTGGTGCAGGAAACCACTTTTGCACTTGTATTAGTGTGGAAAAAACACTTTTCACACTTGTGTTAGTGTTGAAAAACCACTTTTCACACTTGTGTTAGTGTTGAAAAACCACTTTTTGCACTTGTGTTAGTGTTGAAAAAGCACTTTTCGCACTTGTGTTGGTGCAGGAAACCACTTTTGCACTTGTATTAGTGTGGAAAAAACACTTTTTGCACTTGTGATAGTGTTGAAAAACCACTTTTCGCACTTGTGTTAGTGTTGATAAACCACTTTTCGCACTTGTGTTGGTGCAGGAAACCACTTTTGCACTTGTATTAGTGTGGAAAAAACACTTTTTGCACTTGTGATAGTGTTGAAAAACCACTTTTCGCACTTGTGTTAGTGTTGAAAAACCACTTTTCGCACTTGTGTTGGTGCAGGAAACCACTTTTGCACTTGTATTAGTGTGGAAAAAACACTTTTCACACTTGTGTTAGTGTTGAAAAACCACTTTTCGCAATTGTGTTTGTGTTGAAAAACCACTTTTCGCACTTGTGTTGGTGCAGGAAACCACTTTTGCACTTGTATTAGTGTGGAAAAAACACTTTTCACACTTGTGTTAGTGTTGAAAAACCACTTTTCACACTTGTGTTAGTGTTGAAAAACCACTTTTCACACTTGTGTTAGTGTTGAAAAACCACTTTTCGCACTTGTGTTGGTGCAGGAAACCACTTTTGCACTTGTATTAGTGTGGAAAAAAGACTTTTTGCACTTGTGATAGTGTTGAAAAACCACTTTTAGCACTTGTGTTAGTGTTGTAAAAACACTTTTCGCACTTGTGTTAGTGTTGAAAAACCACTTTTCGCACTTGTGTTGGTGCAGGAAACCACTTTTGCACTTGTATTAGTGTGGAAAAAAGACTTTTTGCACTTGTGATAGTGTTGAAAAACCACTTTTAGCACTTGTGTTAGTGTTGTAAAAACACTTTTCACACTTGTGTTGGTGCAGGAAACCACTTTTGCATTTGTATTAGTGTGGAAAAATCACTTTTCGCAATTGTGTTAGTGTTGAAAAACCACTTTTCGCAGTTGTGTTGGTGCAGGAAACCACTTTTGCACTTGTATTAGTGTGGAAAAAACACTTTTTGCACTTGTGTTGGTGCAGGAAACCACTTTTGCACTTGTATTAGTGTGGAAAAAACACTTTTTGCACTTGTGATAGTGTTGAAAAACCACTTTTCGCACTTGTGTTAGTGTTGAAAAACCACTTTTCGCACTTGTGTTAGTGTTGAAAAACCACTTTTCGCACTTGTGTTGGTGCAGGAAACCACTTTTGCACTTGTATTAGTGTGGAAAAACCACTTTTCGCACTTGTGTTAGTGTTGAAAAAGCACTTTTCGCACTTGTGTTGGTGCAGGAAACCACTTTTGCACTTGTATTAGTGTGGAAAAAACACTTTTTGCACTTGTGATAGTGTTGAAAAACCCCTTTTCGCACTTGTGTTAGTGTTGAAAAACCACTTTTCGCACTTGTGTTGGTGCAGGAAACCACTTTTGCACTTGTATTAGTGTGGAAAAAACACTTTTCACACTTGTGTTAGTGTTGAAAAACCACTTTTCGCAATTGTGTTTGTGTTGAAAAACCACTTTTCGCACTTGTGTTGGTGCAGGAAACCACTTTTGCACTTGTATTAGTGTGGAAAAAACACTTTTCACACTTGTGTTAGTGTTGAAAAACCACTTTTCACACTTGTGTTAGTGTTGAAAAACCACTTTTCGCACTTGTGTTGGTGCAGGAAACCACTTTTGCACTTGTATTAGTGTGGACAAAACACTTTTTGCACTTGTGATAGTGTTGAAAAACCACTTTTCGCACTTGAGTTAGTGTTGAAAAACCACTTTTCGCACTTGTTTTGGTGTAGGAAACCAATTTTGCACTTGTATTAGTGTGGAAAAACCACTTTTCGCACTTGTGTTAGTGTTGAAAAACCACTTTTTGCACTTGTATTAGTGTGGAAAAACCACTTTTCGCACTTGTGTTAGTGTTGAAAAAGCACTTTTCGCACTTGTGTTGGTGCAGGAAACCACTTTTGCACTTGTATTAGTGTGGAAAAAACACTTTTTGCACTTGTGATAGTGTTGAAAAACCACTTTTCGCACTTGTGTTAGTGTTGAAAAACCACTTTTCGCACTTGTGTTAGTGTTGAAAAACCACTTTTCGCACTTGTGTTGGTGCAGGAAACCACTTTTGCACTTGTATTAGTGTGGAAAAAACACTTTTTGCACTTGTATTAGTGTGGAAAAACCACTTTTCGCACTTGTGTTAGTGTTGAAAAAGCACTTTTCGCACTTGTGTTGGTGCAGGAAACCACTTTTGCACTTGTATTAGTGTGGAAAAAACACTTTTTGCACTTGTGATAGTGTTGAAAAACCACTTTTCGCACTTGTGTTAGTGTTGAAAAACCACTTTTCGCACTTGTGTTAGTGTTGAAAAACCACTTTTTGCACTTGTGGTAGTGTTGAAAAACCACTTTTCGCACTTGTGTTAGTGTTGAAAAACCACTTTTCGCACTTGTGTTAGTGTTGAAAAACCACTTTTCGCACTTGTGTTGGTGCAGGAAACCACTTTTGCACTTGTATTAGTGTGGAAAAACCACTTTTCGCACTTGTGTTAGTGTTGAAAAAGCACTTTTCGCACTTGTGTTGGTGCAGGAAACCACTTTTGCACTTGTATTAGTGTGGAAAAAACACTTTTTGCACTTGTGATAGTGTTGAAAAACCACTTTTCGCACTTGTGTTAGTGTTGAAAAACCACTTTTCGCACTTGTGTTAGTGTTGAAAAACCACTTTTCGCACTTGTGTTGGTGCAGGAAACCACTTTTGCACTTGTATTAGTGTGGAAAAAACACTTTTTGCACTTGTGATAGTGTTGAAAAACCACTTTTCGCACTTGTGTTAGTGTTGAAAAAGCACTTTTCGCACTTGTGTTGGTGCAGGAAACCACTTTTGCACTTGTATTAGTGTGGAAAAAACACTTTTTGCACTTGTGATAGTGTTGAAAAACCACTTTTCGCACTTGTGTTAGTGTTGAAAAACCACTTTTCGCACTTGTGTTGGTGCAGGAAACCACTTTTGCACTTGTATTAGTGTGGAAAAAACACTTTTCACACTTGTGTTAGTGTTGAAAAACCACTTTTCGCAATTGTGTTTGTGTTGAAAAACCACTTTTCGCACTTGTGTTGGTGCAGGAAACCACTTTTGCACTTGTATTAGTGTGGAAAAAACACTTTTCACACGTGTGTTAGTGTTGAAAAACCACTTTTCACACTTGTGTTAGTGTTGAAAAACCACTTTTCGCACTTGTGTTGGTGCAGGAAACCACTTTTGCACTCGTTTTAGTGTGGAAAAAAGACTTTTTGCACTTGTGATAGTGTTGAAAAACCACTTTTCGCACTTGTGTTAGTGTTGAAAAACCACTTTTCGCACTTGTGTTGGTGCAGGAAACCACTTTTGCACTTGTACTAGTGTGGAAAAATCACTTTTCGCACATGTGTTAGTGTTGAAAAACCACTTTTCGCACTTGTGTTAGTGTTGAAAAACCACTTTTCACACTTGTGTTGGTGCAGGAAACCACTTTTGCACTTGTATTAGTGTGGAAAAAACACTTTTTGCACTTGTGATAGTGTTGAAAAACCACTTTTCGCACTTGTGTTAGTGTTGAAAAACCACTTTTTGCACTTGTGTTAGTGTTGAAAAACCACTTTTCGCACTTGTGTTGGTGCAGGAAACCACTTTTGCACTTGTATTAGTGTGGAAAAACCACTTTTCGCACTTGTGTTAGTGTTGAAAAAGCACTTTTCGCACTTGTGTTGGTGCAGGAAACCACTTTTGCACTTGTATTAGTGTGGAAAAAACACTTTTTGCACTTGTGATAGTGTTGAAAAACCACTTTCCGCACTTGTGTTAGTGTTGAAAAACCACTTTTCGCACTTGTGTTAGTGTTGAAAAACCACTTTTCGCACTTGTGTTGGTGCAGGAAACCACTTTTGCACTTGTATTAGTGTGGAAAAACCACTTTTCGCACTTGTGTTAGTGTTGAAAAACCACTTTTCGCACTTGTGTTGGTGCAGGAAACCACTTTTGCACTTGTATTAGTGTGGAAAAAACACTTTTTGCACTTGTGATAGTGTTGAAAAACCACTTTTCGCACTTGTGTTAGTGTTGAAAAACCACTTTTTGCACTTGTGTTAGTGTTGAAAAACCACTTTTCGCACTTGTGTTGGTGCAGGAAACCACTTTTGCACTTGTATTAGTGTGGAAAAACCACTTTTCGCACTTGTGTTAGTGTTGAAAAAGCACTTTTCGCACTTGTGTTGGTGCAGGAAACCACTTTTGCACTTGTACTAGTGTGGAAAAATCACTTTTCGCACATGTGTTAGTGTTGAAAAACCACTTTTCGCACTTGTGTTAGTGTTGAAAAACCACTTTTCGCACTTGTGTTGGTGCAGGAAACCACTTTTGCACTTGTATTAGTGTGGAAAAAACACTTTTTGCACTTGTGATAGTGTTGAAAAACCACTTTTCGCACTTGTGTTAGTGTTGAAAAACCACTTTTTGCACTTGTGTTAGTGTTGAAAAACCACTTTTCGCACTTGTGTTGGTGCAGGAAACCACTTTTGCACTTGTATTAGTGTGGAAAAACCACTTTTCGCACTTGTGTTAGTGTTGAAAAAGCACTTTTCGCACTTGTGTTGGTGCAGGAAACCACTTTTGCACTTGTATTAGTGTGGAAAAAACACTTTTTGCACTTGTGATAGTGTTGAAAAACCACTTTCCGCACTTGTGTTAGTGTTGAAAAACCACTTTTCGCACTTGTGTTAGTGTTGAAAAACCACTTTTCGCACTTGTGTTGGTGCAGGAAACCACTTTTGCACTTGTATTAGTGTGGAAAAAACACTTTTTGCACTTGTGATAGTGTTGAAAAACCACTTTTCGCACTTGTGTTAGTGTTGAAAAAGCACTTTTCGCACTTGTGTTGGTGCAGGAAACCACTTTTGCACTTGTATTAGTGTGGAAAAAACACTTTTTGCACTTGTGATAGTGTTGAAAAACCACTTTTCGCACTTGTGTTAGTGTTGATAAACCACTTTTCGCACTTGTGTTGGTGCAGGAAACCACTTTTGCACTTGTATTAGTGTGGAAAAAACACTTTTTGCACTTGTGATAGTGTTGAAAAACCACTTTTCGCACTTGTGTTAGTGTTGAAAAACCACTTTTCGCACTTGTGTTGGTGCAGGAAACCACTTTTGCACTTGTATTAGTGTGGAAAAAACACTTTTCACACTTGTGTTAGTGTTGAAAACCACTTTTCGCAATTGTGTTTGTGTTGAAAAACCACTTTTCGCACTTGTGTTGGTGCAGGAAACCACTTTTGCACTTGTATTAGTGTGGAAAAAACACTTTTCACACTTGTGTTAGTGTTGAAAAACCACTTTTCACACTTGTGTTAGTGTTGAAAAACCACTTTTCACACTTGTGTTAGTGTTGAAAAACCACTTTTCGCACTTGTGTTGGTGCAGGAAACCACTTTTGCACTTGTATTAGTGTGGAAAAAAGACTTTTTGCACTTGTGATAGTGTTGAAAAACCACTTTTAGCACTTGTGTTAGTGTTGTAAAAACACTTTTCGCACTTGTGTTAGTGTTGAAAAACCACTTTTCGCACTTGTGTTGGTGCAGGAAACCACTTTTGCACTCGTTTTAGTGTGGAAAAAAGACTTTTTGCACTTGTGATAGTGTTGAAAAACCACTTTTCGCACTTGTGTTAGTGTTGAAAAACCACTTTTCGCACTTGTGTTGGTGCAGGAAACCACTTTTGCACTTGTACTAGTGTGGAAAAATCACTTTTCGCACATGTGTTAGTGTTGAAAAACCACTTTTCGCACTTGTGTTAGTGTTGAAAAACCACTTTTCGCACTTGTGTTGGTGCAGGAAACCACTTTTGCACTTGTATTAGTGTGGAAAAAACACTTTTTGCACTTGTGATAGTGTTGAAAAACCACTTTTCGCACTTGTGTTAGTGTTGAAAAACCACTTTTTGCACTTGTGTTAGTGTTGAAAAACCACTTTTCGCACTTGTGTTGGTGCAGGAAACCACTTTTGCACTTGTATTAGTGTGGAAAAACCACTTTTCGCACTTGTGTTAGTGTTGAAAAAGCACTTTTCGCACTTGTGTTGGTGCAGGAAACCACTTTTGCACTTGTATTAGTGTGGAAAAAACACTTTTTGCACTTGTGATAGTGTTGAAAAACCACTTTCCGCACTTGTGTTAGTGTTGAAAAACCACTTTTCGCACTTGTGTTAGTGTTGAAAAACCACTTTTCGCACTTGTGTTGGTGCAGGAAACCACTTTTGCACTTGTATTAGTGTGGAAAAACCACTTTTCGCACTTGTGTTAGTGTTGAAAAACCACTTTTCGCACTTGTGTTGGTGCAGGAAACCACTTTTGCACTTGTATTAGTGTGGAAAAAACACTTTTTGCACTTGTGATAGTGTTGAAAAACCACTTTTCGCACTTGTGTTAGTGTTGAAAAACCACTTTTTGCACTTGTGTTAGTGTTGAAAAACCACTTTTCGCACTTGTGTTGGTGCAGGAAACCACTTTTGCACTTGTATTAGTGTGGAAAAACCACTTTTCGCACTTGTGTTAGTGTTGAAAAAGCACTTTTCGCACTTGTGTTGGTGCAGGAAACCACTTTTGCACTTGTACTAGTGTGGAAAAATCACTTTTCGCACATGTGTTAGTGTTGAAAAACCACTTTTCGCACTTGTGTTAGTGTTGAAAAACCACTTTTCGCACTTGTGTTGGTGCAGGAAACCACTTTTGCACTTGTATTAGTGTGGAAAAAACACTTTTTGCACTTGTGATAGTGTTGAAAAACCACTTTTCGCACTTGTGTTAGTGTTGAAAAACCACTTTTTGCACTTGTGTTAGTGTTGAAAAACCACTTTTCGCACTTGTGTTGGTGCAGGAAACCACTTTTGCACTTGTATTAGTGTGGAAAAACCACTTTTCGCACTTGTGTTAGTGTTGAAAAAGCACTTTTCGCACTTGTGTTGGTGCAGGAAACCACTTTTGCACTTGTATTAGTGTGGAAAAAACACTTTTTGCACTTGTGATAGTGTTGAAAAACCACTTTCCGCACTTGTGTTAGTGTTGAAAAACCACTTTTCGCACTTGTGTTAGTGTTGAAAAACCACTTTTCGCACTTGTGTTGGTGCAGGAAACCACTTTTGCACTTGTATTAGTGTGGAAAAAACACTTTTTGCACTTGTGATAGTGTTGAAAAACCACTTTTCGCACTTGTGTTAGTGTTGAAAAAGCACTTTTCGCACTTGTGTTGGTGCAGGAAACCACTTTTGCACTTGTATTAGTGTGGAAAAAACACTTTTTGCACTTGTGATAGTGTTGAAAAACCACTTTTCGCACTTGTGTTAGTGTTGATAAACCACTTTTCGCACTTGTGTTGGTGCAGGAAACCACTTTTGCACTTGTATTAGTGTGGAAAAAACACTTTTTGCACTTGTGATAGTGTTGAAAAACCACTTTTCGCACTTGTGTTAGTGTTGAAAAACCACTTTTCGCACTTGTGTTGGTGCAGGAAACCACTTTTGCACTTGTATTAGTGTGGAAAAAACACTTTTCACACTTGTGTTAGTGTTGAAAACCACTTTTCGCAATTGTGTTTGTGTTGAAAAACCACTTTTCGCACTTGTGTTGGTGCAGGAAACCACTTTTGCACTTGTATTAGTGTGGAAAAAACACTTTTCACACTTGTGTTAGTGTTGAAAAACCACTTTTCACACTTGTGTTAGTGTTGAAAAACCACTTTTCACACTTGTGTTAGTGTTGAAAAACCACTTTTCGCACTTGTGTTGGTGCAGGAAACCACTTTTGCACTTGTATTAGTGTGGAAAAAAGACTTTTTGCACTTGTGATAGTGTTGAAAAACCACTTTTAGCACTTGTGTTAGTGTTGTAAAAACACTTTTCGCACTTGTGTTAGTGTTGAAAAACCACTTTTCGCACTTGTGTTGGTGCAGGAAACCACTTTTGCACTTGTATTAGTGTGGAAAAAAGACTTTTTGCACTTGTGATAGTGTTGAAAAACCACTTTTAGCACTTGTGTTAGTGTTGTAAAAACACTTTTCACACTTGTGTTGGTGCAGGAAACCACTTTTGCATTTGTATTAGTGTGGAAAAATCACTTTTCGCACATGTGTTAGTGTTGAAAAACCACTTTTCGCAATTGTGTTAGTGTTGAAAAACCACTTTTCGCAGTTGTGTTGGTGCAGGAAACCACTTTTGCACTTGTATTAGTGTGGAAAAAACACTTTTCACACTTGTGTTAGTGTTGAAAAACCACTTTTCACACTTGTGTTAGTGTTGAAAAACCACTTTTCGCACTTGTGTTGGTGCAGGAAACCACTTTTGCACTCGTTTTAGTGTGGAAAAAAGACTTTTTGCACTTGTGATAGTGTTGAAAAACCACTTTTCGCACTTGTGTTAGTGTTGAAAAACCACTTTTCGCACTTGTGTTGGTGCAGGAAACCACTTTTGCACTTGTACTAGTGTGGAAAAATCACTTTTCGCACATGTGTTAGTGTTGAAAAACCACTTTTCGCACTTGTGTTAGTGTTGAAAAACCACTTTTCGCACTTGTGTTGGTGCAGGAAACCACTTTTGCACTTGTATTAGTGTGGAAAAAACACTTTTTGCACTTGTGATAGTGTTGAAAAACCACTTTTCACACTTGTGTTAGTGTTGAAAAACCACTTTTCGCACTTGTGTTGGTGCAGGAAACCACTTTTGCACTTGTATTAGTGTGGAAAAAACACTTTTTGCACTTGTGATAGGGTTGAAAAACCACTTTTCGCACTTGTGTTAGTGTTGAAAAACCACTTTTCGCACTTGTGTTAGTGTTGAAAAACCACTTTTCGCACTTGTGTTGGTGCAGGAAACCACTTTTGCACTTGTATTAGTGTGGAAAAACCACTTTTCGCACTTGTGTTAGTGTTGAAAAAGCACTTTTCGCACTTGTGTTGGTGCAGGAAACCACTTTTGCACTTGTATTAGTGTGGAAAAAACACTTTTTGCACTTGTGATAGTGTTGAAAAACCACTTTTCGCACTTGTGTTAGTGTTGAAAAACCACTTTTCGCACTTGTGTTAGTGTTGAAAAACCACTTTTCGCACTTGTGTTGGTGCAGGAAACCACTTTTGCACTTGTATTAGTGTGGAAAAAACACTTTTTGCACTTGTGATAGTGTTGAAAAACCACTTTTCGCACTTGTGTTAGTGTTGAAAAACCACTTTTCGCACTTGTGTTGGTGCAGGAAACCACTTTTGCACTTGTATTAGTGTGGAAAAAACACTTTTCACACTTGTGTTGGTGCAGGAAACCACTTTTCGCAATTGTGTTTGTGTTGAAAAACCACTTTTCGCACTTGTGTTGGTGCAGGAAACCACTTTTGCACTTGTATTAGTGTGGAAAAAACACTTTTCACACTTGTGTTAGTGTTGAAAAACCACTTTTCACACTTGTGTTAGTGTTGAAAAACCACTTTTCGCACTTGTGTTAGTGTTGAAAAAGCACTTTTCGCACTTGTGTTGGTGCAGGAAACCACTTTTGCACTTGTATTAGTGTGGAAAAAACACTTTTTGCACTTGTGATAGTGTTGAAAAACCACTTTTCGCACTTGTGTTAGTGTTGATAAACCACTTTTCGCACTTGTGTTGGTGCAGGAAACCACTTTTGCACTTGTATTAGTGTGGAACAAACACTTTTCACACTTGTGTTAGTGTTGAAAAACCACTTTTCGCAATTGTGTTTGTGTTGAAAAACCACTTTTCGCACTTGTGTTGGTGCAGGAAACCACTTTTGCACTTGTATTAGTGTGGAAAAAACACTTTTCACACTTGTGTTAGTGTTGAAAAACCACTTTTCACACTTGTGTTAGTGTTGAAAAACCACTTTTCACACTTGTGTTAGTGTTGAAAAACCACTTTTCGCACTTGTGTTGGTGCAGGAAACCACTTTTGCACTTGTATTAGTGTGGAAAAAAGACTTTTTGCACTTGTGATAGTGTTGAAAAACCACTTTTAGCACTTGTGTTAGTGTTGTAAAAACACTTTTCGCACTTGTGTTAGTGTTGAAAAACCACTTTTCGCACTTGTGTTGGTGCAGGAAACCACTTTTGCACTTGTATTAGTGTGGAAAAAAGACTTTTTGCACTTGTGATAGTGTTGAAAAACCACTTTTAGCACTTGTGTTAGTGTTGTAAAAACACTTTTCACACTTGTGTTGGTGCAGGAAACCACTTTTGCATTTGTATTAGTGTGGAAAAATCACTTTTCGCAATTGTGTTAGTGTTGAAAAACCACTTTTCGCAGTTGTGTTGGTGCAGGAAACCACTTTTGCACTTGTATTAGTGTGGAAAAAACACTTTTTGCACTTGTGTTGGTGCAGGAAACCACTTTTGCACTTGTATTAGTGTGGAAAAAACACTTTTTGCACTTGTGATAGTGTTGAAAAACCACTTTTCGCACTTGTGTTAGTGTTGAAAAACCACTTTTCGCACTTGTGTTAGTGTTGAAAAACCACTTTTCGCACTTGTGTTGGTGCAGGAAACCACTTTTGCACTTGTATTAGTGTGGAAAAACCACTTTTCGCACTTGTGTTAGTGTTGAAAAAGCACTTTTCGCACTTGTGTTGGTGCAGGAAACCACTTTTGCACTTGTATTAGTGTGGAAAAAACACTTTTTGCACTTGTGATAGTGTTGAAAAACCACTTTTCGCACTTGTGTTAGTGTTGAAAAACCACTTTTCGCACTTGTGTTGGTGCAGGAAACCACTTTTGCACTTGTATTAGTGTGGAAAAAACACTTTTCACACTTGTGTTAGTGTTGAAAAACCACTTTTCGCAATTGTGTTTGTGTTGAAAAACCACTTTTCGCACTTGTGTTGGTGCAGGAAACCACTTTTGCACTTGTATTAGTGTGGAAAAAACACTTTTCACACTTGTGTTAGTGTTGAAAAACCACTTTTCACACTTGTGTTAGTGTTGAAAAACCACTTTTCACACTTGTGTTAGTGTTGAAAAACCACTTTTCGCACTTGTGTTGGTGCAGGAAACCACTTTTGCACTTGTATTAGTGTGGACAAAACACTTTTTGCACTTGTGATAGTGTTGAAAAACCACTTTTCGCACTTGAGTTAGTGTTGAAAAACCACTTTTCGCACTTGTTTTGGTGTAGGAAACCAATTTTGCACTTGTATTAGTGTGGAAAAACCACTTTTCGCACTTGTGTTAGTGTTGAAAAACCACTTTTTGCACTTGTGTTAGTGTTGAAAAACCACTTTTCGCACTTGTGTTAGTGTTGAAAAACCACTTTTCGCACTTGTGTTGGTGCAGGAAACCACTTTTGCACTTGTATTCGCGTGGAAAAAACACTTTTTGCACTTGTGATAGTGTTGAAAAACCACTCTTCGCACTTGTGTTAGTGTTGAAAAACCACTTTTCGCACTTGTGTTGGTGCAGGAAACCACTTTTGCACTTGTATTAGTGTGGAAAAACCACTTTTCGCACTTGTGTTAGTGTTGAAAAAACACTTTTCGCACTTGTGTTAGTGTTGAAAAACCACTTTTCGCACTTGTGTTGGTGCAGGAAACCACTTTTGCACTTGTATTAGTGTGGAAAAATCACTTTTCGCACATGTGTTAGTGTTGAAAAACCACTTTTCGCACTTGTGTTAGTGTTGAAAAACCACTTTTCGCACTTGTGTTGGTGCAGGAAACCACTTTTGCACTTGTATTAGTGTGGAAAAAACACTTTTTGCACTTGTGATAGTGTTGAAAAACCACTTTTCACACTTGTGTTAGTGTTGAAAAACCACTTTTCGCACTTGTGTTGGTGCAGGAAACCACTTTTGCACTTGTATTAGTGTGGAAAAAACACTTTTTGCACTTGTGATAGTGTTGAAAAACCACTTTTCGCACTTGTGTTAGTGTTGAAAAACCACTTTTCGCACTTGTGTTAGTGTTGAAAAACCACTTTTCGCACTTGTGTTGGTGCAGGAAACCACTTTTGCACTTGTATTAGTGTGGAAAAACCACTTTTCGCACTTGTGTTAGTGTTGAAAAAGCACTTTTCGCACTTGTGTTGGTGCAGGAAACCACTTTTGCACTTGTATTAGTGTGGAAAAAACACTTTTTGCACTTGTGATAGTGTTGAAAACCACTTTTCGCACTTGTGTTAGTGTTGAAAAACCACTTTTCGCACTTGTGTTAGTGTTGAAAAACCACTTTTCGCACTTGTGTTGGTGCAGGAAACCACTTTTGCACTTGTATTAGTGTGGAAAAAACACTTTTTGCACTTGTGATAGTGTTGAGAAACCACTTTTCGCACTTGTGTTAGTGTTGAAAAAGCACTTTTCGCACTTGTGTTGGTGCAGGAAACCACTTTTGCACTTGTATTAGTGTGGAAAAAACACTTTTTGCACTTGTGATAGTGTTGAAAAACCACTTTTCGCACTTGTGTTAGTGTTGAAAAACCACTTTTCGCACTTGTGTTGGTGCAGGAAACCACTTTTGCACTTGTATTAGTGTGGAAAAAACACTTTTTGCACTTGTGATAGTGTTGAAAAACCACTTTTCGCACTTGTGTTAGTGTTGAAAAACCACTTTTCGCACTTGTGTTGGTGCAGGAAACCACTTTTGCACTTGTATTAGTGTGGAAAAAACACTTTTTGCACTTGTGATAGTGTTGAAAAACCACTTTTCGCACTTGTGTTAGTGTTGAAAAACCACTTTTCGCACTTGTGTTGGTGCAGGAAACCACTTTTGCACTTGTATTAGTGTGGAAAAAACACTTTTCACACTTGTGTTAGTGTTGAAAAACCACTTTTCGCAATTGTGTTTGTGTTGAAAAACCACTTTTCGCACTTGTGTTGGTGCAGGAAACCACTTTTGCACTTGTATTAGTGTGGAAAAAACACTTTTCACACTTGTGTTAGTGTTGAAAAACCACTTTTCACACTTGTGTTAGTGTTGAAAAACCACTTTTCACACTTGTGTTAGTGTTGAAAAACCACTTTTCGCACTTGTGTTGGTGCAGGAAACCACTTTTGCACTTGTATTAGTGTGGACAAAACACTTTTTGCACTTGTGATAGTGTTGAAAAACCACTTTTCGCACTTGAGTTAGTGTTGAAAAACCACTTTTCGCACTTGTTTTGGTGTAGGAAACCAATTTTGCACTTGTATTAGTGTGGAAAAACCACTTTTCGCACTTGTGTTAGTGTTGAAAAACCACTTTTTGCACTTGTGTTAGTGTTGAAAAACCACTTTTCGCACTTGTGTTAGTGTTGAAAAACCACTTTTCGCACTTGTGTTGGTGCAGGAAACCACTTTTGCACTTGTATTCGCGTGGAAAAAACACTTTTTGCACTTGTGATAGTGTTGAAAAACCACTCTTCGCACTTGTGTTAGTGTTGAAAAACCACTTTTCGCACTTGTGTTGGTGCAGGAAACCACTTTTGCACTTGTATTAGTGTGGAAAAACCACTTTTCGCACTTGTGTTAGTGTTGAAAAAACACTTTTCGCACTTGTGTTAGTGTTGAAAAACCACTTTTCGCACTTGTGTTGGTGCAGGAAACCACTTTTGCACTTGTATTAGTGTGGAAAAATCACTTTTCGCACATGTGTTAGTGTTGAAAAACCACTTTTCGCACTTGTGTTAGTGTTGAAAAACCACTTTTCGCACTTGTGTTGGTGCAGGAAACCACTTTTGCACTTGTATTAGTGTGGAAAAAACACTTTTTGCACTTGTGATAGTGTTGAAAAACCACTTTTCACACTTGTGTTAGTGTTGAAAAACCACTTTTCGCACTTGTGTTGGTGCAGGAAACCACTTTTGCACTTGTATTAGTGTGGAAAAAACACTTTTTGCACTTGTGATAGTGTTGAAAAACCACTTTTCGCACTTGTGTTAGTGTTGAAAAACCACTTTTCGCACTTGTGTTAGTGTTGAAAAACCACTTTTCGCACTTGTGTTGGTGCAGGAAACCACTTTTGCACTTGTATTAGTGTGGAAAAACCACTTTTCGCACTTGTGTTAGTGTTGAAAAAGCACTTTTCGCACTTGTGTTGGTGCAGGAAACCACTTTTGCACTTGTATTAGTGTGGAAAAAACACTTTTTGCACTTGTGATAGTGTTGAAAACCACTTTTCGCACTTGTGTTAGTGTTGAAAAACCACTTTTCGCACTTGTGTTAGTGTTGAAAAACCACTTTTCGCACTTGTGTTGGTGCAGGAAACCACTTTTGCACTTGTATTAGTGTGGAAAAAACACTTTTTGCACTTGTGATAGTGTTGAGAAACCACTTTTCGCACTTGTGTTAGTGTTGAAAAAGCACTTTTCGCACTTGTGTTGGTGCAGGAAACCACTTTTGCACTTGTATTAGTGTGGAAAAAACACTTTTTGCACTTGTGATAGTGTTGAAAAACCACTTTTCGCACTTGTGTTAGTGTTGAAAAACCACTTTTCGCACTTGTGTTGGTGCAGGAAACCACTTTTGCACTTGTATTAGTGTGGAAAAAACACTTTTTGCACTTGTGATAGTGTTGAAAAACCACTTTTCGCACTTGTGTTAGTGTTGAAAAACCACTTTTCGCACTTGTGTTGGTGCAGGAAACCACTTTTGCACTTGTATTAGTGTGGAAAAAACACTTTTCACACTTGTGTTAGTGTTGAAAAACCACTTTTCGCAATTGTGTTTGTGTTGAAAAACCACTTTTCGCACTTGTGTTGGTGCAGGAAACCACTTTTGCACTTGTATTAGTGTGGAAAAAACACTTTTTGCACTTGTGATAGTGTTGAAAAACCACTTTTCGCACTTGTGTTAGTGTTGAAAAACCACTTTTCACACTTGTGTTAGTGTTGAAAAACCACTTTTCGCACTTGTGTTGGTGCAGGAAACCACTTTTGCACTTGTATTAGTGTGGAAAAAACACTTTTTGCACTTGTGATAGTGTTGAAAAACCACTTTTCGCACTTGTGTTAGTGTGGAAAAACCACTTTTCGCACTTGTGTTGGTGTTGAAAAACCACTTTTCGCACTTGTGTTAGTGTTGAAAAACCACTTTTTGCACTTGTGTTAGTGTTGAAAAACCACTTTTCGCACTTGTGTTGGTGCAAGAAACCACTTTTGCACTTGTATTAGTGTGGAAAAAACACTTTTTGCACTTGTGATAGTGTTGAAAAACCACTTTTCGCACTTGTGTTAGTGTTGAAAAACCACTTTTCGCACTTGTGTTAGTGTTGAAAAACCACTTTTCGCACTTGTGTTGGTGCAGGAAACCACTTTTGCGCTTGTATTAGTGTGGAAAAAACACTTTTTGCACTTGTGATAGTGTTGAAAAACCACTTTTCGCACTTGTGTTAGTGTTGAAAAACCACTTTTCGCACTTGTGTTGGTGCAGGAAACCCCTTTTGCACTTGTATTAGTGTGGAAAAAACACTTTTCACACTTGTGTTAGTGTTGAAAAACCACTTTTCACACTTGTGTTAGTGTTGATAAACCACTTTTCGCACTTGTGTTGGTGCAGGAAACCACTTTTGCACTTGTATTAGTGTGGAAAAAACACTTTTTGCACTTGTGATAGTGTTGAAAAACCACTTTTCGCACTTGTGTTAGTGTTGAAAAACCACTTTTCGCACTTGTGTTGGTGCAGGAAACCACTTTTGCACTTGTATTAGTGTGGAAAAAACACTTTTCACACTTGTGTTAGTGTTGAAAAACCACTTTTCGCAATTGTGTTTGTGTTGAAAAACCACTTTTGCGCACTTGTGTTGGTGCAGGAAACCACTTTTGCACTTGTATTAGTGTGGAAAAAACACTTTTCACACTCGTGTTAGTGTTGAAAAACCACTTTTCACACTTGTGTTAGTGTTGAAAAACCACTTTTCGCACTTGTGTTGGTGCAGGAAACCACTTTTGCACTCGTTTTAGTGTGGAAAAAAGACTTTTTGCACTTGTGATAGTGTTGAAAAACCACTTTTCGCACTTGTGTTAGTGTTGAAAAACCACTTTTCGCACTTGTGTTGGTGCAGGAAACCACTTTTGCACTTGTATTAGTGTGGAAAAATCACTTTTCGCACATGTGTTAGTGTTGAAAAACCACTTTTCGCACTTGTGTTAGTGTTGAAAAACCACTTTTCGCACTTGTGTTGGTGCAGCAAACCACTTTTGCACTTGTATTAGTGTGGAAAAAACACTTTTTGCACTTGTGATAGTGATGAAAAACCACTTTTCACACTTGTGTTAGTGTTGAAAAACCACTTTTCGCACTTGTGTTGGTGCAGGAAACCACTTTTGCACTTGTATTAGTGTGGAAAAAACACTTTTTGCACTTGTGATAGTGTTGAAAAACCACTTTTCGCACTTGTGTTAGTGTTGAAAAACCACTTTTCGCACTTGTGTTAGTGTTGAAAAACCACTTTTCGCACTTGTGTTGGTGCAGGAAACCACTTTTGCACTTGTATTAGTGTGGAAAAACCACTTTTCGCACCTGTGTTAGTGTTGAAAAAGCACTTTTCGCACTTGTGTTGGTGCAGGAAACCACTTTTGCACTTGTATTAGTGTGGAAAAAACACTTTTTGCACTTGTGATAGTGTTGAAAAACCACTTTTCGCACTTGTGTTAGTGTTGAAAAACCACTTTTCGCACTTGTGTTAGTGTTGAAAAACCACTTTTCGCACTTGTGTTGGTGCAGGAAACCACTTTTGCACTTGTATTAGTGTGGAAAAAACACTTTTTGCACTTGTGATAGTGTTGAAAAACCACTTTTCGCACTTGTGTTAGTGTTGAAAAAGCACTTTTCGCACTTGTGTTGGTGCAGGAAACCACTTTTGCACTTGTATTAGTGTGGAAAAAACACTTTTTGCACTTGTGATAGTGTTGAAAAACCACTTTTCGCACTTGTGTTAGTGTTGAAAAACCACTTTTCGCACTTGTGTTGGTGCAGGAAACAACTTTTGCACTTGTATTAGTGTGGAAAAAACACTTTTCACACTTGTGATAGTGTTGAAAAACCACTTTTCGCACTTGTGTTAGTGTTGAAAAACCACTTTTCGCACTTGTGTTGGTGCAGGAAACCACTTTTGCACTTGTATTAGTGTGGAAAAACCACTTTTCGCACTTGAGTTAGTGTTGAAAAACCACTTTTCGCACTTGTTTTGGTGTAGGAAACCAATTTTGCACTTGTATTAGTGTGGAAAAACCACTTTTCGCACTTGTGTTAGTGTTGAAAAACCACTTTTTGCACTTGTGTTAGTGTTGAAAAACCACTTTTCGCACTTGTGTTAGTGTTGAAAAACCACTTTTCGCACTTGTGTTGGTGCAGGAAACCACTTTTGCACTTGTATTCGCGTGGAAAAAACACTTTTTGCACTTGTGATAGTGTTGAAAAACCACTCTTCGCACTTGTGTTAGTGTTGAAAAACCACTTTTCGCACTTGTGTTGGTGCAGGAAACCACTTTTGCACTTGTATTAGTGTGGAAAAACCACTTTTCGCACTTGTGTTAGTGTTGAAAAAACACTTTTCGCACTTGTGTTAGTGTTGAAAAACCACTTTTCGCACTTGTGTTGGTGCAGGAAACCACTTTTGCACTTGTATTAGTGTGGAAAAATCACTTTTCGCACATGTGTTAGTGTTGAAAAACCACTTTTCGCACTTGTGTTAGTGTTGAAAAACCACTTTTCGCACTTGTGTTGGTGCAGGAAACCACTTTTGCACTTGTATTAGTGTGGAAAAAACACTTTTTGCACTTGTGATAGTGTTGAAAAACCACTTTTCACACTTGTGTTAGTGTTGAAAAACCACTTTTCGCACTTGTGTTGGTGCAGGAAACCACTTTTGCACTTGTATTAGTGTGGAAAAAACACTTTTTGCACTTGTGATAGTGTTGAAAAACCACTTTTCGCACTTGTGTTAGTGTTGAAAAACCACTTTTCGCACTTGTGTTAGTGTTGAAAAACCACTTTTCGCACTTGTGTTGGTGCAGGAAACCACTTTTGCACTTGTATTAGTGTGGAAAAACCACTTTTCGCACTTGTGTTAGTGTTGAAAAAGCACTTTTCGCACTTGTGTTGGTGCAGGAAACCACTTTTGCACTTGTATTAGTGTGGAAAAAACACTTTTTGCACTTGTGATAGTGTTGAAAAACCACTTTTCGCACTTGTGTTAGTGTTGAAAAACCACTTTTCGCACTTGTGTTAGTGTTGAAAAAGCACTTTTCGCACTTGTGTTGGTGCAGGAAACCACTTTTGCACTTGTATTAGTGTGGAAAAAACACTTTTTGCACTTGTGATAGTGTTGAAAAACCACTTTTCGCACTTGTGTTAGTGTTGAAAAACCACTTTTCGCACTTGTGTTGGTGCAGGAAACCACTTTTGCACTTGTATTAGTGTGGAAAAAACACTTTTCACACTTGTGTTAGTGTTGAAAAACCACTTTTCGCAATTGTGTTTGTGTTGAAAAACCACTTTTCGCACTTGTGTTGGTGCAGGAAACCACTTTTGCACTTGTATTAGTGTGGAAAAAACACTTTTCACACTTGTGTTAGTGTTGAAAAACCACTTTTCACACTTGTGTTAGTGTTGAAAAACCACTTTTCACACTTGTGTTAGTGTTGAAAAACCACTTTTCGCACTTGTGTTGGTGCAGGAAACCACTTTTGCACTTGTATTAGTGTGGACAAAACACTTTTTGCACTTGTGATAGTGTTGAAAAACCACTTTTCGCACTTGAGTTAGTGTTGAAAAACCACTTTTCGCACTTGTTTTGGTGTAGGAAACCAATTTTGCACTTGTATTAGTGTGGAAAAACCACTTTTTGCACTTGTGTTAGTGTTGAAAAACCACTTTTTGCACTTGTGTTAGTGTTGAAAAACCACTTTTCGCACTTGTGTTAGTGTTGAAAAACCACTTTTCGCACTTGTGTTGGTGCAGGAAACCACTTTTGCACTTGTATTCGCGTGGAAAAAACACTTTTTGCACTTGTGATAGTGTTGAAAAACCACTCTTCGCACTTGTGTTAGTGTTGAAAAACCACTTTTCGCACTTGTGTTGGTGCAGGAAACCACTTTTGCACTTGTATTAGTGTGGAAAAACCACTTTTCGCACTTGTGTTAGTGTTGAAAAAACACTTTTCGCACTTGTGTTAGTGTTGAAAAACCACTTTTCGCACTTGTGTTGGTGCAGGAAACCACTTTTGCACTTGTATTAGTGTGGAAAAATCACTTTTCGCACATGTGTTAGTGTTGAAAAACCACTTTTCGCACTTGTGTTAGTGTTGAAAAACCACTTTTCGCACTTGTGTTGGTGCAGGAAACCACTTTTGCACTTGTATTAGT
This sequence comes from Myxine glutinosa, assembly GCF_964187855.1. NCBI lineage: Eukaryota > Metazoa > Chordata > Myxini > Myxiniformes > Myxinidae > Myxine > Myxine glutinosa. The sequence goes on from NW_027616529.1 coordinate 145,839, forward strand.
GTGGAAAAAACACTTTTTGCACTTGTGATAGTGTTGAAAAACCACTTTTCACACTTGTGTTAGTGTTGAAAAACCACTTTTCGCACTTGTGTTGGTGCAGGAAACCACTTTTGCACTTGTATTAGTGTGGAAAAAACACTTTTTGCACTTGTGATAGTGTTGAAAAACCACTTTTCGCACTTGTGTTAGTGTTGAAAAACCACTTTTCGCACTTGTGTTAGTGTTGAAAAACCACTTTTCGCACTTGTGTTGGTGCAGGAAACCACTTTTGCACTTGTATTAGTGTGGAAAAACCACTTTTCGCACTTGTGTTAGTGTTGAAAAAGCACTTTTCGCACTTGTGTTGGTGCAGGAAACCACTTTTGCACTTGTATTAGTGTGGAAAAAACACTTTTTGCACTTGTGATAGTGTTGAAAAACCACTTTTCGCACTTGTGTTAGTGTTGAAAAACCACTTTTCGCACTTGTGTTAGTGTTGAAAAACCACTTTTCGCACTTGTGTTGGTGCAGGAAACCACTTTTGCACTTGTATTAGTGTGGAAAAAACACTTTTTGCACTTGTGATAGTGTTGAGAAACCACTTTTCGCACTTGTGTTAGTGTTGAAAAAGCACTTTTCGCACTTGTGTTGGTGCAGGAAACCACTTTTGCACTTGTATTAGTGTGGAAAAAACACTTTTTGCACTTGTGATAGTGTTGAAAAACCACTTTTCGCACTTGTGTTAGTGTTGAAAAACCACTTTTCGCACTTGTGTTGGTGCAGGAAACCACTTTTGCACTTGTATTAGTGTGGAAAAAACACTTTTTGCACTTGTGATAGTGTTGAAAAACCACTTTTCGCACTTGTGTTAGTGTTGAAAAACCACTTTTCGCACTTGTGTTGGTGCAGGAAACCACTTTTGCACTTGTATTAGTGTGGAAAAAACACTTTTCACACTTGTGTTAGTGTTGAAAAACCACTTTTCGCAATTGTGTTTGTGTTGAAAAACCACTTTTCGCACTTGTGTTGGTGCAGGAAACCACTTTTGCACTTGTATTAGTGTGGAAAAAACACTTTTTGCACTTGTGATAGTGTTGAAAAACCACTTTTCGCACTTGTGTTAGTGTTGAAAAACCACTTTTCACACTTGTGTTAGTGTTGAAAAACCACTTTTCGCACTTGTGTTGGTGCAGGAAACCACTTTTGCACTTGTATTAGTGTGGAAAAAACACTTTTTGCACTTGTGATAGTGTTGAAAAACCACTTTTCGCACTTGTGTTAGTGTGGAAAAACCACTTTTCGCACTTGTGTTGGTGTTGAAAAACCACTTTTCGCACTTGTGTTAGTGTTGAAAAACCACTTTTTGCACTTGTGTTAGTGTTGAAAAACCACTTTTCGCACTTGTGTTGGTGCAAGAAACCACTTTTGCACTTGTATTAGTGTGGAAAAAACACTTTTTGCACTTGTGATAGTGTTGAAAAACCACTTTTCGCACTTGTGTTAGTGTTGAAAAACCACTTTTCGCACTTGTGTTAGTGTTGAAAAACCACTTTTCGCACTTGTGTTGGTGCAGGAAACCACTTTTGCGCTTGTATTAGTGTGGAAAAAACACTTTTTGCACTTGTGATAGTGTTGAAAAACCACTTTTCGCACTTGTGTTAGTGTTGAAAAACCACTTTTCGCACTTGTGTTGGTGCAGGAAACCCCTTTTGCACTTGTATTAGTGTGGAAAAAACACTTTTCACACTTGTGTTAGTGTTGAAAAACCACTTTTCACACTTGTGTTAGTGTTGAAAAACCACTTTTCGCACTTGTGTTGGTGCAGGAAACCACTTTTGCACTTGTATTAGTGTGGAAAAAACACTTTTTGCACTTGTGATAGTGTTGAAAAACCACTTTTCGCACTTGTGTTAGTGTTGAAAAACCACTTTTCGCACTTGTGTTGGTGCAGGAAACCACTTTTGCACTTGTATTAGCGTGGAAAAAACACTTTTCACACTTGTGTTAGTGTTGAAAAACCACTTTTCGCAATTGTGTTTGTGTTGAAAAACCACTTTTGCGCACTTGTGTTGGTGCAGGAAACCACTTTTGCACTTGTATTAGTGTGGAAAAAACACTTTTCACACTCGTGTTAGTGTTGAAAAACCACTTTTCACACTTGTGTTAGTGTTGAAAAACCACTTTTCGCACTTGTGTTGGTGCAGGAAACCACTTTTGCACTCGTTTTAGTGTGGAAAAAAGACTTTTTGCACTTGTGATAGTGTTGAAAAACCACTTTTCGCACTTGTGTTAGTGTTGAAAAACCACTTTTCGCACTTGTGTTGGTGCAGGAAACCACTTTTGCACTTGTATTAGTGTGGAAAAATCACTTTTCGCACATGTGTTAGTGTTGAAAAACCACTTTTCGCACTTGTGTTAGTGTTGAAAAACCACTTTTCGCACTTGTGTTGGTGCAGCAAACCACTTTTGCACTTGTATTAGTGTGGAAAAAACACTTTTTGCACTTGTGATAGTGTTGAAAAACCACTTTTCACACTTGTGTTAGTGTTGAAAAACCACTTTTCGCACTTGTGTTGGTGCAGGAAACCACTTTTGCACTTGTATTAGTGTGGAAAAAACACTTTTTACACTCGTGTTAGTGTTGAAAAATCACTTTTCACACTTGTGTTAGTGTTGAAAAACCACTTTTCGCACTTGTGTTGGTGCAGGAAACCACTTTTGCACTCGTTTTAGTGTGGAAAAAAGACTTTTTGCACTTGTGATAGTGTTGAAAAACCACTTTTCGCACTTGTGTTAGTGTTGAAAAACCACTTTTCGCACTTGTGTTGGTGCAGGAAACCACTTTTGCACTTGTATTAGTGTGGAAAAATCACTTTTCGCACATGTGTTAGTGTTGAAAAACCACTTTTCGCACTTGTGTTAGTGTTGAAAAACCACTTTTCGCACTTGTGTTGGTGCAGCAAACCACTTTTGCACTTGTATTAGTGTGGAAAAAACACTTTTTGCACTTGTGATAGTGTTGAAAAACCACTTTTCACACTTGTGTTAGTGTTGAAAAACCACTTTTCGCACTTGTGTTGGTGCAGGAAACCACTTTTGCACTTGTATTAGTGTGGAAAAAACACTTTTTGCACTTGTGATAGTGTTGAAAAACCACTTTTCGCACTTGTGTTAGTGTTGAAAAACCACTTTTCGCACTTGTGTTAGTGTTGAAAAACCACTTTTCGCACTTGTGTTGGTGCAGGACACCACTTTTGCACTTGTATTAGTGTGGAAAAACCACTTTTCGCACCTGTGTTAGTGTTGAAAAAGCACTTTTCGCACTTGTGTTGGTGCAGGAAACCACTTTTGCACTTGTATTAGTGTGGAAAAAACACTTTTTGCACTTGTGATAGTGTTGAAAAACCACTTTTCGCACTTGTGTTAGTGTTGAAAAACCACTTTTCGCACTTGTGTTAGTGTTGAAAAACCACTTTTCGCACTTGTGTTGGTGCAGGAAACCACTTTTGCACTTGTATTAGTGTGGAAAAAACACTTTTTGCACTTGTGATAGTGTTGAAAAACCACTTTTCGCACTTGTGTTAGTGTTGAAAAAGCACTTTTCGCACTTGTGTTGGTGCAGGAAACCACTTTTGCACTTGTATTAGTGTGGAAAAAACACTTTTTGCACTTGTGATAGTGTTGAAAAACCACTTTTCGCACTTGTGTTAGTGTTGAAAAACCACTTTTCGCACTTGTGTTGGTGCAGGAAACAACTTTTGCACTTGTATTAGTGTGGAAAAAACACTTTTTGCACTTGTGATAGTGTTGAAAAACCACTTTTCGCACTTGTGTTAGTGTTGAAAAACCACTTTTCGCACTTGTGTTGGTGCAGGAAACCACTTTTGCACTTGTATTAGTGTGGAAAAAACACTTTTCACACTTGTGTTAGTGTTGAAAAACCACTTTTCGCAATTGTGTTTGTGTTGAAAAACCACTTTTCGCACTTGTGTTGGTGCAGGAAACCACTTTTGCACTTGTATTAGTGTGGAAAAAACACTTTTCACACTTGTGTTAGTGTTGAAAAACCACTTTTCACACTTGTGTTAGTGTTGAAAAACCACTTTTCACACTTGTGTTAGTGTTGAAAAACCACTTTTCGCACTTGTGTTGGTGCAGGAAACCACTTTTGCACTTGTATTAGTGTGGACAAAACACTTTTTGCACTTGTGATAGTGTTGAAAAACCACTTTTCGCACTTGAGTTAGTGTTGAAAAACCACTTTTCGCACTTGTTTTGGTGTAGGAAACCAATTTTGCACTTGTATTAGTGTGGAAAAACCACTTTTCGCACTTGTGTTAGTGATGAAAAACCACTTTTTGCACTTGTGTTAGTGTTGAAAAACCACTTTTCGCACTTGTGTTAGTGTTGAAAAACCACTTTTCGCACTTGTGTTGGTGCAGGAAACCACTTTTGCACTTGTATTCGCGTGGAAAAAACACTTTTTGCACTTGTGATAGTGTTGAAAAACCACTCTTCGCACTTGTGTTAGTGTTGAAAAACCACTTTTCGCACTTGTGTTGGTGCAGGAAACCACTTTTGCACTTGTATTAGTGTGGAAAAACCACTTTTCGCACTTGTGTTAGTGTTTAAAAAACACTTTTCGCACTTGTGTTAGTGTTGAAAAACCACTTTTCGCACTTGTGTTGGTGCAGGAAACCACTTTTGCACTTGTATTAGTGTGGAAAAATCACTTTTCGCACATGTGTTAGTGTTGAAAAACCACTTTTCGCACTTGTGTTAGTGTTGAAAAACCACTTTTCGCACTTGTGTTGGTGCAGGAAACCACTTTTGCACTTGTATTAGTGTGGAAAAAACACTTTTTGCACTTGTGATAGTGTTGAAAAACCACTTTTCACACTTGTGTTAGTGTTGAAAAACCACTTTTCGCACTTGTGTTGGTGCAGGAAACCACTTTTGCACTTGTATTAGTGTGGAAAAAACACTTTTTGCACTTGTGATAGTGTTGAAAAACCACTTTTCGCACTTGTGTTAGTGTTGAAAAACCACTTTTCGCACTTGTGTTAGTGTTGAAAAACCACTTTTCGCACTTGTGTTGGTGCAGGAAACCACTTTTGCACTTGTATTAGTGTGGAAAAACCACTTTTCGCACTTGTGGTAGTGTTGAAAAAGCACTTTTCGCACTTGTGTTGGTGCAGGAAACCACTTTTGCACTTGTATTAGTGTGGAAAAAACACTTTTTGCACTTGTGATAGTGTTGAAAAACCACTTTTCGCACTTGTGTTAGTGTTGAAAAACCACTTTTCGCACTTGTGTTAGTGTTGAAAAACCACTTTTCGCACTTGTGTTGGTGCAGGAAACCACTTTTGCACTTGTATTAGTGTGGAAAAAACACTTTTTGCACTTGTGATAGTGTTGAGAAACCACTTTTCGCACTTGTGTTAGTGTTGAAAAAGCACTTTTCGCACTTGTGTTGGTGCAGGAAACCACTTTTGCACTTGTATTAGTGTGGAAAAAACACTTTTTGCACTTGTGATAGTGTTGAAAAACCACTTTTCGCACTTGTGTTAGTGTTGAAAAACCACTTTTCGCACTTGTGTTGGTGCAGGAAACCACTTTTGCACTTGTATTAGTGTGGAAAAAACACTTTTTGCACTTGTGATAGTGTTGAAAAACCACTTTTCGCACTTGTGTTAGTGTTGAAAAACCACTTTTCGCACTTGTGTTGGTGCAGGAAACCACTTTTGCACTTGTATTAGTGTGGAAAAAACACTTTTCACACTTGTGTTAGTGTTGAAAAACCACTTTTCGCAATTGTGTTTGTGTTGAAAAACCACTTTTCGCACTTGTGTTGGTGCAGGAAACCACTTTTGCACTTGTATTAGTGTAGAAAAAACACTTTTCACACTTGTGTTAGTGTTGAAAAACCACTTTTCACACTTGTGTTAGTGTTGAAAAACCACTTTTCACACTTGTGTTAGTGTTGAAAAACCACTTTTCGCACTTGTGTTGGTGCAGGAAACCACTTTTGCACTTGTATTAGTGTGGACAAAACACTTTTTGCACTTGTGATAGTGTTGAAAAACCACTTTTCGCACTTGAGTTAGTGTTGAAAAACCACTTTTCGCACTTGTTTTGGTGTAGGAAACCAATTTTGCACTTGTATTAGTGTGGAAAAACCACTTTTCGCACTTGTGTTAGTGTTGAAAAACCACTTTTTGCACTTGTGTTAGTGTTGAAAAACCACTTTTCGCACTTGTGTTAGTGTTGAAAAACCACTTTTCGCACTTGTGTTGGTGCAGGAAACCACTTTTGCACTTGTATTCGCGTGGAAAAAACACTTTTTGCACTTGTGATAGTGTTGAAAAACCACTCTTCGCACTTGTGTTAGTGTTGAAAAACCACTTTTCGCACTTGTGTTGGTGCAGGAAACCACTTTTGCACTTGTATTAGTGTGGAAAAACCACTTTTCGCACTTGTGTTAGTGTTGAAAAAACACTTTTCGCACTTGTGTTAGTGTTGAAAAACCACTTTTCGCACTTGTGTTGGTGCAGGAAACCACTTTTGCACTTGTATTAGTGTGGAAAAAACACTTTTTGCACTTGTGATAGTGTTGAAAAACCACTTTTCACACTTGTGTTAGTGTTGAAAAACCACTTTTCGCACTTGTGTTGGTGCAGGAAACCACTTTTGCACTTGTATTAGTGTGGAAAAACCACTTTTCGCACTTGTGTTAGTGTTGAAAAACCACTTTTCGCACTTGTGTTAGTGTTGAAAAACCACTTTTCGCACTTGTGTTAGTGTTGAAAAACCACTTTTCGCACTTGTGTTGGTGCAGGAAACCACTTTTGCACTTGTATTAGTGTGGAAAAAACACTTTTCACACTTGTGTTAGTGTGGAAAAAACACTTTTCGCACTTGTGTTAGTATTGAAATACCACTTTTCGCACTTGTGTTAGTGTTGAAAAACCACTTTTTGCACTTGTGGTAGTGTTGAAAAACCACTTTTCGCACTTGTGTTAGTGTTGAAAAACCACTTTTCGCACTTGTGTTAGTGTTGAAAAACCACTTTTCGCACTTGTGTTGGTGCAGGAAACCACTTTTGCACTTGTATTAGTGTGGAAAAACCACTTTTCGCACTTGTGTTAGTGTTGAAAAAGCACTTTTTGCACTTGTGTTGGTGCAGGAAACCACTTTTGCACTTGTATTAGTGTGGAAAAAACACTTTTTGCACTTGTGATAGTGTTGAAAAACCACTTTTCGCACTTGTGTTAGTGTTGAAAAACCACTTTTCGCACTTGTGTTAGTGTTGAAAAACCACTTTTTGCACTTGTGGTAGTGTTGAAAAACCACTTTTCGCACTTGTGTTAGTGTTGAAAAACCACTTTTCGCACTTGTGTTAGTGTTGAAAAACCACTTTTCGCACTTGTGTTGGTGCAGGAAACCACTTTTGCACTTGTATTAGTGTGGAAAAACCACTTTTTGCACTTGTGTTAGTGTTGAAAAAGCACTTTTCGCACTTGTGTTGGTGCAGGAAACCACTTTTGCACTTGTATTAGTGTGGAAAAAACACTTTTTGCACTTGTGATAGTGTTGAAAAACCACTTTTCGCACTTGTGTTAGTGTTGAAAAACCACTTTTCGCACTTGTGTTAGTGTTGAAAAACCACTTTTCGCACTTGTGTTGGTGCAGGAAACCACTTTTGCACTTGTATTAGTGTGGAAAAAACACTTTTTGCACTTGTATTAGTGTGGAAAAACCACTTTTCGCACTTGTGTTAGTGTTGAAAAAGCACTTTTCGCACTTGTGTTGGTGCAGGAAACCACTTTTGCACTTGTATTAGTGTGGAAAAAACACTTTTTGCACTTGTGATAGTGTTGAAAAACCACTTTTCGCACTTGTGTTAGTGTTGAAAAACCACTTTTCGCACTTGTGTTAGTGTTGAAAAACCACTTTTTGCACTTGTGGTAGTGTTGAAAAACCACTTTTCGCACTTGTGTTAGTGTTGAAAAACCACTTTTCGCACTTGTGTTAGTGTTGAAAAACCACTTTTCGCACTTGTGTTGGTGCAGGAAACCACTTTTGCACTTGTATTAGTGTGGAAAAACCACTTTTCGCACTTGTGTTAGTGTTGAAAAAGCACTTTTCGCACTTGTGTTGGTGCAGGAAACCACTTTTGCACTTGTATTAGTGTGGAAAAAACACTTTTTGCACTTGTGATAGTGTTGAAAAACCACTTTTCGCACTTGTGTTAGTGTTGAAAAACCACTTTTCGCACTTGTGTTAGTGTTGAAAAACCACTTTTCGCACTTGTGTTGGTGCAGGAAACCACTTTTGCACTTGTATTAGTGTGGAAAAAACACTTTTTGCACTTGTGATAGTGTTGAAAAACCACTTTTCGCACTTGTGTTAGTGTTGAAAAAGCACTTTTCGCACTTGTGTTGGTGCAGGAAACCACTTTTGCACTTGTATTAGTGTGGAAAAAACACTTTTTGCACTTGTGATAGTGTTGAAAAACCACTTTTCGCACTTGTGTTAGTGTTGAAAAACCACTTTTCGCACTTGTGTTGGTGCAGGAAACCACTTTTGCACTTGTATTAGTGTGGAAAAAACACTTTTCACACTTGTGTTAGTGTTGAAAAACCACTTTTCGCAATTGTGTTTGTGTTGAAAAACCACTTTTCGCACTTGTGTTGGTGCAGGAAACCACTTTTGCACTTGTATTAGTGTGGAAAAAACACTTTTCACACGTGTGTTAGTGTTGAAAAACCACTTTTCACACTTGTGTTAGTGTTGAAAAACCACTTTTCGCACTTGTGTTGGTGCAGGAAACCACTTTTGCACTCGTTTTAGTGTGGAAAAAAGACTTTTTGCACTTGTGATAGTGTTGAAAAACCACTTTTCGCACTTGTGTTAGTGTTGAAAAACCACTTTTCGCACTTGTGTTGGTGCAGGAAACCACTTTTGCACTTGTACTAGTGTGGAAAAATCACTTTTCGCACATGTGTTAGTGTTGAAAAACCACTTTTCGCACTTGTGTTAGTGTTGAAAAACCACTTTTCGCACTTGTGTTGGTGCAGGAAACCACTTTTGCACTTGTATTAGTGTGGAAAAAACACTTTTTGCACTTGTGATAGTGTTGAAAAACCACTTTTCACACTTGTGTTAGTGTTGAAAAACCACTTTTCGCACTTGTGTTGGTGCAGGAAACCACTTTTGCACTTGTATTAGTGTGGAAAAAACACTTTTTGCACTTGTGATAGTGTTGAAAAACCACTTTTCGCACTTGTGTTAGTGTTGAAAAACCACTTTTTGCACTTGTGTTAGTGTTGAAAAACCACTTTTCGCACTTGTGTTGGTGCAGGAAACCACTTTTGCACTTGTATTAGTGTGGAAAAACCACTTTTCGCACTTGTGTTAGTGTTGAAAAAGCACTTTTCGCACTTGTGTTGGTGCAGGAAACCACTTTTGCACTTGTATTAGTGTGGAAAAAACACTTTTTGCACTTGTGATAGTGTTGAAAAACCACTTTTCGCACTTGTGTTAGTGTTGAAAAACCACTTTTCGCACTTGTGTTAGTGTTGAAAAACCACTTTTCGCACTTGTGTTGGTGCAGGAAACCACTTTTGCACTTGTATTAGTGTGGAAAAAACACTTTTTGCACTTGTGATAGTGTTGAAAAACCACTTTTCGCACTTGTGTTAGTGTTGAAAAAGCACTTTTCGCACTTGTGTTGGTGCAGGAAACCACTTTTGCACTTGTATTAGTGTGGAAAAAACACTTTTTGCACTTGTGATAGTGTTGAAAAACCACTTTTCGCACTTGTGTTAGTGTTGATAAACCACTTTTCGCACTTGTGTTGGTGCAGGAAACCACTTTTGCACTTGTATTAGTGTGGAAAAAACACTTTTTGCACTTGTGATAGTGTTGAAAAACCACTTTTCGCACTTGTGTTAGTGTTGAAAAACCACTTTTCGCACTTGTGTTGGTGCAGGAAACCACTTTTGCACTTGTATTAGTGTGGAAAAAACACTTTTCACACTTGTGTTAGTGTTGAAAAACCACTTTTCGCAATTGTGTTTGTGTTGAAAAACCACTTTTCGCACTTGTGTTGGTGCAGGAAACCACTTTTGCACTTGTATTAGTGTGGAAAAAACACTTTTCACACTTGTGTTAGTGTTGAAAAACCACTTTTCACACTTGTGTTAGTGCTGAAAAACCACTTTTCACACTTGTGTTAGTGTTGAAAAACCACTTTTCGCACTTGTGTTGGTGCAGGAAACCACTTTTGCACTTGTATTAGTGTGGAAAAAAGACTTTTTGCACTTGTGATAGTGTTGAAAAACCACTTTTAGCACTTGTGTTAATGTTGTAAAAACACTTTTCGCACTTGTGTTAGTGTTGAAAAACCACTTTTCGCACTTGTGTTGGTGCAGGAAACCACTTTTGCACTTGTATTAGTGTGGAAAAAAGACTTTTTGCACTTGTGATAGTGTTGAAAAACCACTTTTAGCACTTGTGTTAGTGTTGTAAAAACACTTTTCACACTTGTGTTGGTGCAGGAAACCACTTTTGCATTTGTATTAGTGTGGAAAAATCACTTTTCGCACATGTGTTAGTGTTGAAAAACCACTTTTCGCAATTGTATTAGTGTTGAAAAACCACTTTTCGCAGTTGTGTTGGTGCAGGAAACCACTTTTGCACTTGTATTAGTGTGGAAAAAACACTTTTCACACTTGTGTTAGTGTTGAAAAACCACTTTTCACACTTGTGTTAGTGTTGAAAAACCACTTTTCGCACTTGTGTTGGTGCAGGAAACCACTTTTGCACTCGTTTTAGTGTGGAAAAAAGACTTTTTGCACTTGTGATAGTGTTGAAAAACCACTTTTCGCACTTGTGTTAGTGTTGAAAAACCACTTTTCGCACTTGTGTTGGTGCAGGAAACCACTTTTGCACTTGTACTAGTTTGGAAAAATCACTTTTCGCACATGTGTTAGTGTTGAAAAACCACTTTTCGCACTTGTGTTAGTGTTGAAAAACCACTTTTCGCACTTGTGTTGGTGCAGGAAACCACTTTTGCACTTGTATTAGTGTGGAAAAAACACTTTTTGCACTTGTGATAGTGTTGAAAAACCACTTTTCACACTTGTGTTAGTGTTGAAAAACCACTTTTCGCACTTGTGTTGGTGCAGGAAACCACTTTTGCACTTGTATTAGTGTGGAAAAAACACTTTTTGCACTTGTGATAGTGTTGAAAAACCACTTTTCGCACTTGTGTTAGTGTTGAAAAACCACTTTTCGCACTTGTGTTAGTGTTGAAAAACCACTTTTCGCACTTGTGTTGGTGCAGGAAACCACTTTTGCACTTGTATTAGTGTGGAAAAACCACTTTTCGCACTTGTGTTAGTGTTGAAAAAGCACTTTTCGCACTTGTGTTGGTGCAGGAAACCACTTTTGCACTTGTATTAGTGTGGAAAAAACACTTTTTGCACTTGTGATAGTGTTGAAAAACCACTTTTCGCACTTGTGTTAGTGTTGAAAAACCACTTTTCGCACTTGTGTTAGTGTTGAAAAACCACTTTTCGCACTTGTGTTGGTGCAGGAAACCACTTTTGCACTTGTATTAGTGTGGAAAAAACACTTTTTGCACTTGTGATAGTGTTGAAAAACCACTTTTCGCACTTGTGTTAGTGTTGAAAAAGCACTTTTCGCACTTGTGTTGGTGCAGGAAACCACTTTTGCACTTGTATTAGTGTGGAAAAAACACTTTTTGCACTTGTGATAGTGTTGAAAAACCACTTTTCGCACTTGTGTTAGTGTTGATAAACCACTTTTCGCACTTGTGTTGGTGCAGGAAACCACTTTTGCACTTGTATTAGTGTGGAAAAAACACTTTTTGCACTTGTGATAGTGTTGAAAAACCACTTTTCGCACTTGTGTTAGTGTTGAAAAACCACTTTTCGCACTTGTGTTGGTGCAGGAAACCACTTTTGCACTTGTATTAGTGTGGAAAAAACACTTTTCACACTTGTGTTAGTGTTGAAAAACCACTTTTCGCAATTGTGTTTGTGTTGAAAAACCACTTTTCGCACTTGTGTTGGTGCAGGAAACCACTTTTGCACTTGTATTAGTGTGGAAAAAACACTTTTCACACTTGTGTTAGTGTTGAAAAACCACTTTTCACACTTGTGTTAGTGTTGAAAAACCACTTTTCACACTTGTGTTAGTGTTGAAAAACCACTTTTCGCACTTGTGTTGGTGCAGGAAACCACTTTTGCACTTGTATTAGTGTGGAAAAAAGACTTTTTGCACTTGTGATAGTGTTGAAAAACCACTTTTAGCACTTGTGTTAGTGTTGTAAAAACACTTTTCGCACTTGTGTTAGTGTTGAAAAACCACTTTTCGCACTTGTGTTGGTGCAGGAAACCACTTTTGCACTTGTATTAGTGTGGAAAAAAGACTTTTTGCACTCGTGATAGTGTTGAAAAACCACTTTTAGCACTTGTGTTAGTGTTGTAAAAACACTTTTCACACTTGTGTTGGTGCAGGAAACCACTTTTGCATTTGTATTAGTGTGGAAAAATCACTTTTCGCACATGTGTTAGTGTTGAAAAACCACTTTTCGCAATTGTGTTAGTGTTGAAAAACCACTTTTCGCAGTTGTGTTGGTGCAGGAAACCACTTTTGCACTTGTATTAGTGTGGAAAAACCACTTTTCGCACTTGTGTTAGTGTTGAAAAACCACTTTTCGCACTTGTGTTGGTGCAGGAAACCACTTTTGCACTTGTATTAGTGTGGAAAAACCACTTTTTGCACTTGTGTTAGTGTTGAAAAAGCACTTTTCGCACTTGTGTTGGTGCAGGAAACCACTTTTGCACTTGTATTAGTGTGGAAAAAACACTTTTTGCACTTGTGATAGTGTTGAAAAACCACTTTTCGCACTTGTGTTAGTGTTGAAAAACCACTTTTCGCACTTGTGTTAGTGTTGAAAAACCACTTTTCGCACTTGTGTTGGTGCAGGAAACCACTTTTGCACTTGTATTAGTGTGGAAAAAACACTTTTTGCACTTGTGATAGTGTTGAAAAACCACTTTTCGCACTTGTGTTAGTGTTGAAAAAGCACTTTTCGCACTTGTGTTGGTGCAGGAAACCACTTTTGCACTTGTATTAGTGTGGAAAAAACACTTTTTGCACTTGTGATAGTGTTGAAAAACCACTTTTCGCACTTGTGTTAGTGTTGATAAACCACTTTTCGCACTTGTGTTGGTGCAGGAAACCACTTTTGCACTTGTATTAGTGTGGAAAAAACACTTTTTGCACTTGTGATAGTGTTGAAAAACCACTTTTCGCACTTGTGTTAGTGTTGAAAAACCACTTTTCGCACTTGTGTTGGTGCAGGAAACCACTTTTGCACTTGTATTAGTGTGGAAAAAACACTTTTCACACTTGTGTTAGTGTTGAAAAACCACTTTTCGCAATTGTGTTTGTGTTGAAAAACCACTTTTCGCACTTGTGTTGGTGCAGGAAACCACTTTTGCACTTGTATTAGTGTGGAAAAAACACTTTTCACACTTGTGTTAGTGTTGAAAAACCACTTTTCACACTTGTGTTAGTGTTGAAAAACCACTTTTCACACTTGTGTTAGTGTTGAAAAACCACTTTTCGCACTTGTGTTGGTGCAGGAAACCACTTTTGCACTTGTATTAGTGTGGAAAAAAGACTTTTTGCACTTGTGATAGTGTTGAAAAACCACTTTTAGCACTTGTGTTAGTGTTGTAAAAACACTTTTCGCACTTGTGTTAGTGTTGAAAAACCACTTTTCGCACTTGTGTTGGTGCAGGAAACCACTTTTGCACTTGTATTAGTGTGGAAAAAAGACTTTTTGCACTTGTGAGTAGTGTAATAATGTTGCTTCTGGGACACCTCCGTTTAACATGGGAAATCCCTATCTAATGTCATTTACCCCCTTGTCTTTTTCAAAAATCATAAACACCTCTATTTCTCCCACCCTCATCTTTATGAACCTTTTGTCTGTAGTACCTATCCTTAATGTTGTTCATTAGACCACTCAAACACTACAAATATTTGTTTTCTCTTATAGACCTATCATCCTTCTTCTACATATCATCTGGCAGATTAATCTTTGACCCATTCACTTCCATATTAATTCTTTCCCTCCCTCATTGCCCCTAAACACCTATATTTCTCTCACCCTGTTCTTTACGAACCTTCTAACCTTTTGACATGTTATCCTTATTCATTAGACCACTTAAACACCTGTGATCCTTCTGACCTCATGGACCTTTTAACCTTTTACTCTTAATATCATCTGGTGAATATAACCCACTCAAACAACGACCCTACAAATATTTGTTTATGCGTGGGAAATAATTTAATTCTCCTACAACTCTCTTCACCATCTAATATATTAACAAAAAATATGTTTGAGTTTGGTTCTTTATTAAGATATTTTAACTGAGCTAAGATAAAATGGTAAACCTCCCTCAATGTTCTTGTTTGAGCGCCTCCAGTGCCACATACCATTTTTTGGTAAGCTCCGCCCACTTTTTGGTAAACCACGCCCATTTTTACTAAGCCCCGCCCACTTTTTGTTAAGCCACGCCCACTTTTTACTAAGCCCCGCCCACTTTTGCTAAGCTCCTCCCACTTTTGCTAAGTCCCACCCACTTTATAAACTCTTCAGCATTGTATCATTTCCAGGTAATACATTACATCATTTTCAGGGAATTTCCATCACATCATTTCCAGTTAAGACACGCCCAGGGAATTTCCACAGGAAGACACACCCAGTCCTTATAAAAGGCACCGACCACACAGGCTTTTTCAAACACGCTTTCTGCTTCACTTGAGAATGGACTACTATGCCGAAATGGAATGGGATAACTTTGCTATTCCATGGAGTCCTACTACCTGTGTAGAACTCAACCTTCAGATTGATGAACTGGACTCGAACCTCTTATCAATGGAGGTAAGTTTGTTTATTTATTTATTTATTTATTTAATTTTTTTTTTTTTTTTTTTTTTTTTTTGTTAAGATGAGACTCGTGTTAGAGTTAACAAAGTTTATTTTAATATTCATAGAGCTTGATTTATACAAATAAAAAATATTGTATTAAATTAATACATTGTTATTTTCTTTCACAGGAAATTGTATCTGAGATACGAAATGAAAATTCTGCTTTTAACACAACTTGGGATGAAGTTATTTTTTTGTTTGAAGACATTTTGAACAACCAAGACCCCCAGAACGAGTTCTACCTTGATGACCCAGCCAAAGAGTTATACCTTGGAGATCCACAAAATCCTGAAAAAGAGTTTTACCATGATGATACTTGTTGTGAGTTATCAAAACAAAACCCACTGAACAAGTTCTACCTTGATGAGCCAGAATACAAGTCATACATTGGAGACCCACAAATTTCTGAAAATTGGGAAAGGAGAGTTCTCCCTGATGGTCCGCAGTTATACTATGTGAGACACATCATAGAAACCCTAAAAAATTGGGCAAGGAGAGTTCTCCCTGATGGTCCGCAGTTATACTATGTGAGACACATCATAGAAACCCTAAAAAATTGGGCAAGGAGAGTTCTCCCTGATGGTCCGCAGTTATACTATGTGAGACACATCATAGAAACCCTAAAAAATTGGGCAAGGAGAGTTCTCCCTGATGGTCCGCAGTTATACTATGTGAGACACATCATAGAAACCCTAAAAAATTGTGAAATGGGAATTCTCCCTGATGGTCCGCAGTTATACTATGTGAGACACATCATAGAAACCCTAAAAAATTGGGAAAGGGAAGTTTTCCCTGATGGTCCGCAGTTATACTATGTGAGACTTATCACGGAAACCCCCAATATTTCTGAAAATTGTGGTTTTACCTTGGGGACTTGGAAAGATGGTTATATTTTTGGAGACTCGGAATGGGGGTTTTGTTTTGATGACTCGGAATGTGATACCTATCTTGGAGGCTCAACAGGAATGTGGTTATACCTTGAGAACTTGGAAAGTTGGTTTTATTTTGGAGACTCTACCTGTGGGGTTCCTCTTGGAGACTCTTTGGATTCTAAAGCAATGAACAATGTTCTTTATTTAATGACGCTTGATTTAAGCAATATCAAGAAAGTTCGAGGAAGAAAATGCTGGAAAATTCTTTCTTCCCATTTCTACTTCTTCAAACTTAAAAGCCTTGAAAGACAGAATTGGAGGAAGAGGAAAAAAAAAAAAAAAAACGTATTTAAAAAAGAAGAAAAGAAAGATTATGTTAGGGTTTGGGTGGGATTTTGAATGTGAGTGTTAGGGATGGGGTTGGGTTAGGGTTGGGATTTTGAATGTGAGGGTTAGGGTTGGGGTTGGGTTAGGGATGGGGTTGGGTTAGGGATGGGGTTGGGTTAGGGATGGGTTGGGTTAGGGTTGGGATTTTGAATGTGAGGGTTAGGGTTGGGGTTGGGTTAGGGATGGGATTGGGTTAGGGTTGGGATTTTGAATGTGAGGGTTAGGGATGGGTTGGGTTAGGGATGGGGTTGGGTTAGGGATGGGGTTGGGTTAGGGTTGGGGTTGGGTTAGGGATGGGGTTGGGTTAGGGATGGGGTTGGGTTAGGGATGGGGTTGGGTTAGGGATGGGGTTGGGTTAGGGATGGGGTTGGGTTAGGGATGGGTTGGGTTAGGGATGGGTTTGGGTTAGGGATGGGGTTGGGTTAGGGCTTGGGTTGGGTTAGGGTTTGTATATTATTATGACTCACTCGCACATACACACACACACAAAAGTTAAGCCCCAACTAAAAAGTTGTGGGATTCTGTGTTTGGGGTTCACAGATTTAAAAACGTATCCCCATTATACACACACAAAAGTTAAGCCCCAACTAAAAAGTTGTGGGATTCTGTGTTTGGGGTTCACAGATTTAAAAACGTATCCCCATTATACACACACAAAAGTTAAGCCCCAACTAAAAAGTTGTGGGATTCTGTGTTTGGGGTTCACAGATTTAAAAACGTATCCCCATTATACACACACAAAAGTTAAGCCCCAACTAAAAAGTTGTGGGATTCTGTGTTTGGGGTTCACAGATTTAAAAACGTATCCCCATTACATTTTATTTATTTATTTATTATTTTCAAGGGTATTAGCTGCTTACTTGTGTTTTTTGTAATTCTTGTGAGTAAAATGAACCCAAGATTTCTTCTCCATTTAAATCATATAATTTGTAGGTCCAAGGGACTGTATCCATTACATCAATGATTTTAAATAATTCACGAGTCCATTTTTGTGTATAACCTTTCTCAAAATGACTTTTCCATTTGTATATTCTTACAATATCACCAACTTTAAACTTGGGCTTTCTCAAATTAATCTCCTTTTCATATTCTAATTTTGTAAATGTTTCTGATGGTTTTGATTGTGTTGATGAATGAACTGTATTATTGTAATTATCTACAATATCCTGAATTAAATACACCCATTTTTGAGAACCGAGTTGTGTGAATTTTTTATATAATTTCTCTTTTAAAGTACGATTAAAACGCTCAATAACAACTGCCTTTCCTTCATTAAAGGTGCTGTATAATTTAATACCCTTCCCCTTAAGAAATTTCATGAATATTTTGTTATAGAACTCTGTTCCCTCATCAGTCCATAACTTCTTTGGTTTCCTTTTATCCCGATCAAATATTAGCTTAAAGGCTAACATTAAAGTATCACCCCTTTTATTTTTTAAAGGGACAACCCAGGCAAATCTACTCCTCAAATCAATAACGGTTAAAGCATACCTGTATCCCCTGTCATTATTCAATTCAATTAAATCAGCGGACCATATGTGGTCAGTGTATTTAGAATAAACCTTCCTTCTTTTAAACTTTGTGATTATAGGTTTGTGTAATTCTTCAGCCAAAAGCTCCTCAGTCTTGATGGCATCATTAGAGCCTAATAGTTTTTTGAGGAATAACCAAGACCAAGTTTCAATTTAGCATTTATCAAATTTCTCACAATAAACCTATCAACTTTCTCTCTCAACGTTGGATTTTGTATCAAAGACAAATTATACAACATTTCGCTGTCGGCTTTATGTTTTTCAGTCAACGTAGTGGTTTTCCCATAAGCAATATCATGCTTCATACACACTTCGTCAACCCTATTTGTAGGTTTAGACCAAGGTTTAGGATTGTCAGCCTCATCTAATCTTTTATCCAAGTTTGTTCCTGGACCACAGAAAGAATACCCTGGAAGGTGTAATTCCCCTGGAATTCCAGTTGTTGTAAATTTACTTCCTGACAGAAACTTTTGTATGTCTCCTCCTCTTTTAGGAGAGATGAATTGGCACTTTTTAGAGCCACATACTTGACATATTCCTTTTTGATAAACTCTATTATTTTTAGCTTTAACATAAGAGATATTTTTAGATTTAGTTTTCTTTTTACATTTGAGACAATAACTCATATTTATTTATCAGAAAAATTCCGACAGAGTATCAAAACCTTTTTGGTTTTCAACATATACATTTCAATCTTTATTTTTAAAACATAAAGAATCCTAAGGAATGCCTTCACTCTCTCCTCCATTTATTTACAAATAAAAACTAACTAAAGTCAATGACACCAACATCATCAATCACATAATCTTTTCCTTCTTCTTCTTCTTCTTCTTCTTCACCACTTTCTCGTTTAAATCTCCTCCCTGAAATTGAAGACATTGACGTTCTTATTTTTGAAACCATTATCTTCATAAGAGTTGTTAATTCTTTAATTTCCTCTTCGGTGCGTTGAGATTGATTTATTTGCTTTAATACACTCAATCTTTTATGAATCTCAGTGATTTCCATCTTTTTATATTTTTCCTCCCTCTCTCTTTGCTCCCTCTCCTCCTCCTCCATTTTCTCCCTCTCCTCCTTCTCCTTTTTCTCCCTTTTCTCCCTTTCCTCCTTCTCCCTTTTCTCCCTTTCCTCCTTCTCCTTTTTCTCCCTCTCCTCCTTCTCCTCCTTTTTCTCCCTCTCCTCCTTCTCCTCCCTCTCCCTTTCCTCCTTCTCCTTTTTCTCTCTTTCCTCCTTCTCTTCTTCAACTCCTTCCTCATCCCTTGCTACCCTTGAGTTTGAACCCCAAAGAATATTATACATATACTCATCTGGATTTTGAGATATTCTTGTATCTATAATTATTTTTCTCATAATAGGATACCAATAAGATTTGTTGACGATTTCTAAAAGAGTTATATATTTCATAACTTTGAGAAGTTCATTTTTATTTAATATTTTAAACAAGTCTCTATTTGTGGGTTTAACAATATCAGTATAAGGCCAGTTTTTTATGACAAAATTCCCATGTATATGCTCCAAATCATAAGGTATGTAATACCGAGCACCCTTTTCTTGTAGGTATCCTTGAATACAAAAATTATAATTCTCTTGTAGTCTTCTTCCTGCCATTTATGTATCAGAAATATATGTGAGATTAATATTATGACAGGTAATACCACCCCATCTTCCCACTACCAAATCGGTTTGTATTCCTCGGCTTTCTATCCTTATCTCATTACCTTCCTTCTTTGTCATGCGAACCATCGCTATACTATCATATATTTTTATTTTCTTAAAATCACGTATTTGTTGTTTACTAATTGTACTTCCACATAAATCCTTATCTTCACCAAGTGGATAATATTCTTCTTTACGAGACTGATTTAAATCATGTAGGTCTTCTATGTTTATTGAAAAAGACCAATTATACCCTAAATCAGGCATATCATACCCCCATTTATTAATTCGCATATTAACTAAATGTCCTTCTTTATAAAATTTAATTGTAAGCAGGTAGTTAAATTCAATGAGGAAAGGTGTATGGTCAGTATAACCAGGTGTTGTGGTTGTAAATTTTACTTGTTTCACAAAACGTGCTGTTTTCTTTAAAGATATATATTGTGATAAATCACTGAATCTAATCAAGTCATTCGCATCTGTAGGGTTTGGATAATTGATTAATTTATAAGTATTCTTCATATTAATATTTTTACTTACACTATATTTTTGTCGTTCAGCCTGTGCCTTTGTATAATAATTTGATAAATCAATATCCTGAGAGGATTTTCCAAAGATAGAACCATCTTTTCCAACATAGGTCATTTATATTAGATAAAAAATGATATCATAAAAATTTTCATTATTGTTGAGTTGAAATAATACATATAAACATAATTGGCCACAACATTTAGAATTAATTTCTTGAACTTGGAATGTTTGATAAACACCATTCTGTAAGAATTGTATTACTTCAACAGGTGGTGGCATACCATAACTATCAAAATAATATTTATCCTGACTATTATGAATACAAACCCAATGAGAACCATTCTGTGTGTCTAAATTCATAATAATATTCTTTGTATTCTTATTTATATGTGTTAATTCATCTCTCATACAAATAACCACATTATCAATTTTTAGTGTTTTACAATACTTAGCTAGTTCTATATTTGACGTTGTATTCTTTCCAAATTGTTTAAACCATTTATCCATTTATTTATGAGAAAGATACAATCCATTACCCCGTTTAGTTAGTTTAACACCCGCTTGAGCGATAGAGGAAAGCATATCTCCAACCAACAATCTAGCTTTATCAGGTAGACTTTCAAGTTTTTGAGCAAAATCTACAATTACACCACTTCCACTAATTTGTTTCTCCAACTCCTTGTTATGTCTTTCCAATTCTTTTTGAGCTTTTAGTTGTGCCTTCCTTTCGTTAGCAGTTTTTACCGCTGCTGAAATACCACCAGTCAATGCTCCCGCCGCACTTAAACCAGCAAATAAAGGAATTAGAAACGGGAGAAATCCTCCTCTTGACTCGTCTATTGAATATTTCTTTAACATAGGTTTCGTCATTTTAATTTTAAGTGATCCAACATCATTTAGTGTTTTTACTTGTGTGTGTGTGAGTAAAACATCAATTCTTACAGCTCCTTTTCTTTGAATTGTATTAACATTAATAATACAAGGCTTTTGATTTTGAATACAAGATGTTAATTTATTAAGATTGATTTGATTAACATATACCCCAACCATTTATTTATGAGAAAAAACCTATGTGATATTAATCATAACACCATTATCTGTATTAATCTGTAATTCTGTTTCCTCCAAAAGCAAACAATATGCATTAACCTCTTCACTCTCCCCTCTTTCAATGTATAGAGAAGTATCCACTCGATTAGACTTTATAGTTTCCTTTTGAGAACTCAGGTCAATTGCGTAGATTGTATAAAGTTTTTGAAACGCAACCATATCCAAAATAGGATCATTATTACCATTACTTTCACACACCTTTTGGTAGGACTTGTAGGCTTCCGCATAATCATTTTTTTCCCAATCAATTTCCAATCTATCTCGCGGATAAAATGTGCCATCAAGAGAAACCCGAAGTTGTTTCACCTTTGCATTATCACTCAGGGCATTATTCTTATTAGTACCGTCCTCTCCATCTGGTTTTTAAAAAATGAGCCAGAGGTATCGTGGCTTTCCTTGAAGAACACCTAAATTCCAAGTGTAGGTAGTGTGTTCCAGTTTAACGTGTTGACATCTTCTTTTAAGGTATGATACATTTAGCGGTTTCTTTGAGTTAAGTCTTCTATTTAACATCTCTTCCGTTTTAAGATTAGGAGTATATTCACTGATATACCAACACAAATCATTAATAACAAATTTATTATTTTCTCCAAAAGCATTTTCATCCCCAAAAAGCAATCTATTTACATTATCATTCCTTTGTAGTTGAAATCTAATTTTAAGCCCATACAAAACTTTATCATAATCACAAAATCCAAATATACCTTTCAGAGGTACTGCTACGGTAAAACTATTCTCAGCTTTTGCGTCATCATTATACATTGACTTCCTTTGACTATAACCAGGGTCTGCGTTTGTACCCGTTGACATATCAGGAATAAAACCCTCAACAGCTCCCTTACCCATTCTATCACTAAACGAATATAGTGTAAATTTCATCATTTCAGATGTAGCAGAGACATAATCAACCGCTTCAACCTCTTGTGTTCCAATATACAGGCGGACACTGTCAAACATTTTCCAGAAGAAATCATTTACGAGTGTAGCATTAGTATTATTCGCAGCCTTAGTGAATTTAAATTTACACAGCAAGAAACTATCAGCTATATTCAAGTAAGTTTGTTGATTATTTATTTCAAAACTTTTAGTTCCGTTTGAATTCCAGTCTGTTCCTGTTATAGCATTTACCTTAAAATAGTCTTCCTTTTTAGTGGAGTTTGAAATGATAATCGTATCATCCAAATCATAGATACTATCAATCGCTTCCATACTTGTATTTATATAGCATTAAAATTGTTGAAACCCTGACCCAAGTATTTTAATGATTTTTTGTCGTTCTTGTGAAGATAGTTGAGTTTTACCTTTTTTTATTTCTTTGATTGCTTGTAATTTATGAGACTCCTTTTGAGCATCTTTTATACTCTTTATAGCACCCGCAACGGAGCCCACGGCAGAAGCAGTTGAACCAATTAGGTCTTTATGTTTAAGGATGGTTGAACCAATACCCATTAGAGTATCAATTATCCCATCTCCTTTATTTCGAAATTGATGACCTACACCTCGTTGTCTCTTAGGTTTATAGTATCCTTTACCCACATACCTTGTATAGTCTGGTGAAAGGTACATGCCCTCCCCTGTAATTATTTTATATTTTCCCAACTCGTGTTTTCTCACAATAACCATTATTTATTTATTGAAAAACTTCACGTAGGTGAATTCTGATGGATATAATTTCATCATTAAAGGATATCATACGATTATCTTGGTCGGTTATCCTAAAATTTACTCTGTATATGGTTTTTCCTGACACAGGTAAATAGACAAGATTTTTTGGTTCCATATTAAATTTATAACCAATCGGGGTTGAGTATGCACTGAATGAAAATATTGTATTTGTTCTTATTCCATCGTTATAAGCACCATCAATCAAATCACAATGAATTAATACTGAATTTATACCGGAGGATATTTGGATAACATTATCACTGTAAAACGTCCCGTTATTTTCAATCTTTTTTGAAGAGAAACCCAATAGCTCTCTAAACGAATTTTCAATCGTGAAATCAACTTTATAATTATTTTTAAGTTTAATAGTTGATTTTGAAGTGTGTTTTTGAATATCTATTACAATATTTTTTGGTTCATCACCTTTTTCTTTCATAAGGCGAGAGACTTCTGAAGATATTTGAGAAATCTCGTAAGCTCCAGGTGAAACGGTTATAGTTTTATATCCACTTCCTGGATTATAACTAAACTTGTTGTTTTTCTCTGTGATATTAAAAAGGGTATTGTAAGTTTCCATTGACAACAAAGATGCCTCATATGAGGTAAGGGGGTCAAGTTGTAGTGGGTAAGGGAATGAAGCTGTGTAATCGCTCGTTGTGAAATTAAAACTAAGAATTGTGCTTCTCATCTTATTTAATATCTAATAAAATATCTTTGTATTGACATTTATTAATTATTTTCATGTTCATCAACTGATCTAAAATGGCTGAGGATTCATTAAAACAATTGTTGTTTCCAGCCTTCTTACTACCTAACAACAATAATAGCCTATTAACTAATTGTGATGGGTCATTTGGAAGAAAACTAACACCCGAACCAAGCTTACTTAAAGCATCAATAATATGTTTCTCCTTCTCATTCTTCTTACTTTTACCAGCAACAGAAACTCCATAATCAAGTGCATTTAGCAACTCAATATATACCCTATCTTCCTCTCTTTCCATATCAAGTGGTTCCTCAAAATATTTTGAACCGCTGAATCCGGGGTTTGTTAGAAGAAACATTAATCTTGGAGTTAATTTAACATTTGGTTGAGTAGAACTCAAGAACATCAATTCATCATTAAATATCAATACCTTTTCTTCCACAAGATGAAACACTGCTGGTTCTTCTGTTGGAATGAGACCTGCTCTGGTTTTTGAACCCGCCGAATATTCATTGTTTTGAAGAGCTTCCACAACATAATTAGGGGGTTGATTTACCTCCTCAAGTTTCCGAAATAATCCCTCGTCATCATATTCTAATTCACCAAGTTCTTGTTTTGTTATCTGACTAAAATCTTTGAGCATTTGAAGTTTTTTCGGAGTAAATTCTACCGTGGGTACTGTAGGTGAGTGTTGAGTTTTCAAAAGTGGTTTAAAGAATTTCTCTTGTTTTCTTTCAAAGGCTTCTTCACCAGTTAGTTTCTGTCTCCGTTTCTTCTTTATCTCTTCCTGTTGTTTAACAACTTTTGAAACTAATTGTTGATGTTCCTTAAACTTTCTTTCTCTTTCTTCAGTATTCATTTTCTGTATTTATTTATTGAAAAATATCATTTAGTATCTCATCTTGTTTCACAACAATATATTTATATTTTCCAATCGTGTGTTTCATATAATTTTCAAATTCTTTTTTACTACATAACGTAGAGCAATTATCTCTCCAAAAATTATTTACATCTATTGAATTTAACAAATAAAATAAAAGTATTGGCATTGTTTCTTATTGAGCGTCGAGGGAGTTGAAAATATGATTGACTAAGATATATACAATTACAAGAAGAATGTCTCCCTCTTGTATAGTAGCTATCCATTACTGTTTGGTTTCTCTCATTAACACAATCATCAAAGATGACGAGGTTCTTTTTTGATTTATCTAAATCTTGAGGTGAAGGTATATCATCCGTATTATCACTGAGAATACAAGTTATGGGTTTCGATTTTGATTTCTGTGTATCACAAAATAATTGTATTATATCTTCAATATTATAATCATTCAGTTTGTTTTGAAGTTTAAATAAACCGATAATGTCTTCCTTTTTAAGACCTGCATTAAAACCCTGTGAGAGTAGTTGATACTCGGGTTGAAAACTTGACTTTGTAAAAATTATTAAATTATCATAATCTAAAAAATTAGGACCAAGGAGCATCTTTAAAAGTAAACAGGTTTTCCCACATCCGCTTGAACCAACTATTAGACATCTCAATGAATTTGGAATGTTTTTATGGTTATTAAATTTTATCTTATTTTCCCAAACGGGTAAAAAATCATTCATTTATATATTTGGAAAACAAGTCATCCAACTTTTTTTGAGCTATTTTAGAAACTCTATATTTTATCCTGAGTTCTGGTTTAATTTCAAAATAATTCATTATTTTATTTATGTAGTATCTTGTATTAACATTTCCATTAAAATTATTTTGAATAATAAATATCATTAAACCCTTATACATTTCCTCAATACAAAGAGTCTCTTTCCTTGTAAGAAATGGTGTATTATCACCATAATGCTTAACATTCATCTCTCTTATTAATCTTGTAAAGTAATTCATTTTTGGTTCTAATTTAAAAGAGTTATATGTTTTTTTATATTTCTTATTATCATTAATTAGAATATAATCACAGAATAAACATTGTTTATATGAATCCTCATCATTAAGCCCCACTCTATCACAAGCCGGACAATTCTCTAATTTATCATATGGAGAGTCTG
This sequence comes from Myxine glutinosa, assembly GCF_964187855.1. NCBI lineage: Eukaryota > Metazoa > Chordata > Myxini > Myxiniformes > Myxinidae > Myxine > Myxine glutinosa. The sequence goes on from NW_027616529.1 coordinate 171,360, forward strand.
GAAATTCTAAATATCCTTCAGAACTTATCATATTTATGTGGTAAATTTTTACTTAAACTAAACGCAAGTTTATTCATTAATAAATACAATGTTTCAAAGCACAAAAGACAAATTTCAATCAATCTCTACTTCGGTGGAAGATATAGAAAAATATGTCAAAGATGTTAAATTGAACAAAGATAAATATGGAAATTTTTGGGTAAAACCAGTTATGGAAAATAACATGAGCCCCTCTATTTCATTTAAAGGAAGAGCTCTAACTATACCTGGAAAGACATCCATTAAAGTAAATCTAACAAAAGTTTCTCCCCTACTCCTGGCAATTTATTCAAAGCTTGAAAAAGTGATTGACCACGATACTTTGAAAAAGAATGATAAGACCATTAATAATTCTAGAGGAGACATTTGTATTTTCTTTAATAATCCAAAGGGTGTAGATCTAAGTAAAATGAATGATGTTAATATTTCTGGTGAAATGTCATTTCGTTCTATGATAGTTAGAGATTATTTAAAGATAACTTTTGATATAAAAATTGTAGAGATTGAATCTGTTAATGAAAGAAAGTATATAGATATTGATGGGAATATTTTTCTTGCTAATTAAATATGAGTCAATACAGCAGTGAAGATTTTACTATTTCATTGAACTCGGACGATAGTGATGATAGTATTTCATTGAACTTGGATGATGGTGATGATAGTATTTCATTGAACACAGATGATAGTTATGATACTAATAGTTTGTGCTCAAATGATAGTTATGAGAGTAGCTTTATTGATGACTCTGAGTATGATTCTGAGTATTCATGTGATAGTTATGACTTAGATGATTCTGAGTGAAAAAGTGTTTTAGTTTAAGCACAGTGATATATATAAAACGGAGCTGTAAAGCTCAAAAGTGTTTTATTTTAAGCACAGTGATATATATAAAACACCACGTTTTCTCACGCTATAAATATGGTTTATTGTGATACTTGCGAGAAGGAAGTAAAATATTATAAACAACATATTCTCACCGCAAAACATACATACAACATTTTAAACAAACTTTCCCCTCTTCCACCTGAAACAAAACACTGTTCTACATGTAATAAAAATATCCTCAAGAAAGGCTTCAAAATACATCTTAAAACAAATCTACATTTATCAAATTTTATCACAACTAAAAACTCTGATGGAGCATTCAAAGGACATATTAAAATAAGAGTCTTTAACTTCAAACCTCCTGAACCAGAGTCTATAGTTGATGCTGTAGAAATAGTTAAACCTGCTGTTCAAACGTTGATTGAAAAAACACTAAAGGAAATGAAACCACTTAAATTTTATATGGGAGTAAAATTAGAAATGACAAAGGATGAAGGAGTTATAGATGCACCATACATGAGAACTGAGCCACACTTTATATCTTCATATCAAGATTTTAAAACATCAGGAGTCTATGATGAACTTATTAAACAAGAGCAAGATGTGGATAATTCAATCGTAGGAAGTGGATTCAATATAGGAAAAATTATTTACATAGACATTCATATTCTTAAATCAGATCCTCTAAAAGCTTCTTCTTACATTGATTTACCCAGTGTTATCAAAAATAGAAAAGCAGTTATCAATATCAAAAATAAAGACAATAAATGTTTTCTCTGGTCTATTTTAGCACACTTACATCCTCCACATTTTCATGATGAAAGAGTATCTCATTATAAAAAATATGAGAATACATTAAATACGAAAGATCTAAAGTTTCCGATGACTTTAAATGATATTCCTAAATTTGAAAAGATGAATAATTTATCAGTTAATGTTTATGGTCTAACAGAAACAAACAACATTCAGGTTTTAAAGCTTTCTGACAATTGTAAACAAACTCATATTAATCTTCTATATTTTAATTCAGACGAAAATTCACATTATACATACATCAAAGATATTGCTAAATTAATAAAACCACAAGTCTGTAAGAGAACAAATAAAATATATATTTGTTTGCGTTGTCTTAACTTCTTCAATTCACAAGAAAGATTAGATAAACATTCAAATTATTGTGGCGAACATAAATCAACGGTAATCAATATGCCTAAAGAAGGCTCAAAGATCACATTCAAAGATGAAAATAAAAAGATCAAACATCCATTTGTTATATATGCTGATTTTGAAAGTATTTTAGAAAAAATTGATACTGCTTCTCAAGATCCAAAAGAATCATACACAAATAAATATCAAAAACATACTCCTTGTGGTTTTTGTTATTATATCAAATCATCCGTTGGTGATAAATATAACAAGTTAGAGATGTATAGAGGCTCAAATACCCCAGAGGAGTTTGTGAAACGACTAGAAAAAGACTGTGTTCGATTAACCAAGATAATGAGAGAAACCAATAAACCAATGTCCTTAACAAGTAAAGAAAAAAGGGAATTTATAAAAAACAATGTCTGTCATATTTGTGAGGAGAAAATTGGTAAAGGTCTAAAGGTTAGAGACCATTGTCATCTCACTGGTAAATATAGAGGTCCGGCTCATCAAAGTTGTAATATTAATTATCAACTCCCCTCTTTCATTCCTGTCTTTCTTCATAACAACGCTCATTATGATACACATCTATTTATCAAGGAACTCTCAAAGACTTCTGGAAGTATCTCAGCAATTCCAAACACGGATCAGAAATACATTTCATTCACAAAAACAATTCACACATCTCCTATTACTCATATCAGATTTCTTGATACATTTAAATTCATGGCAAGTCCATTGGTTAACTTGGTTCAAAATCTAAAAGAGTTTCCATGTCTTTCAGAGTATTTTTTAGATAAAGATTTTCTAACACAAAAGGGAATTTACCCCTATGACTATATGGACTCATTTGAGAGATTCAATGAAACACAACTTCCTTCAAAAGAAAATTTCTATAACAAATTAAATAATAGTCATATATCTGATAAAGATTATGTACACGCACAAAATGTTTGGGAAAAATATAACATCAAGAATCTTGGCGAGTATCACGATTTGTATCTCAAAACTGATGTGCTTTTATTGGCCGATGTATTTGAAGCCTTTAGATCTGTTTGTCGCACTGGATATGGATTGGATCCTGCTCACTACTACACAGCACCTGGATTGGCCTGGAGTGCGATGTTGAAAATGACAAAACAAGATTTGGATTTGATAACCGATGTTGATATGCTTTTGATGATTGAAAAGGCAAAAAGAGGTGGAATTTCACAAGTCTGCTCGAGTAGATACGCAAAAGCAAATAACAAATATCTTCCAAATTATGATCCAACGAAAGAGAGTTCTTACTTGATGTACTATGACGCGAACAACCTGTATGGCTGGGCAATGTCTCAGGCTCTTCCTTATGGAAAACTTAGATGGGTAAAGGAAAAAGACTACAAAAACGTTTTACAAGATGTATGTATCTCTACACAAAAAGAATTGGATGAAGAAAAAGTTGGTTATTATTTTGAAATTGATTTAAAATATCCAGAGGAACTCCATAACCTACACAAAGATCTCCCATTTGCTTGTGAGAAAGAAAGTCCAAAGAAAGAATGGTTGAGTGATTATCAACGATCGTTTGATATAGGTGAATCAACAGAAAAATTACTTACTACATTATATAACAAGAAAAATTATGTTCTACACCAAAGAAATTTGCGACAATATTTATCAAAAGGTCTAAGAGTAGAGAAGATCCATAGGGTTCTAAAGTTCAATCAAAGTCATTGGTTAAAGGGGTACATTGATTTTAATACACAAAGAAGAACAGAGTCAAAAACAGATTTTGAGAAAGACTTTTATAAATTGATGAATAATGCGGTCTTTGGTAAGACTATGGAGAATGTGAGGAAAAGACAAAATATCAGACTATCAACATCTTGGGAACAAGCATCAAAATTAATTAATAGACCGAGTTTTACTCGAGCTGAGGTCTTTACTGAGAACTTTTGTGCGATCCATTTGATTAAAGAGAGTATTGAAATGAACAAACCTATTTATATTGGAACAACAATTCTTGATTTATCAAAGTCATTAATGTATGATTACTTTTATAATAACTTGAGGAAGAAATATCAAAATGATGTTAATCTACTTTATATGGATACAGATAGTTTTATTTTGAAAATTAATACCAACGATGTTTATTCAGACATGAAAAGAGACATTAATATCTATGACACGAGTAATTACAGTCCAGAGAGTGAGTTGTTCTCTTCTAAAAATAAAAAGGTGATTGGAAAGTTCAAGGATGAATTAGGAGGAAATGTTATGAGTGAATTTGTGGGATTGAGGTCAAAGGCTTATGCTTATAAATACATTGTGAATAACGTTGAAAAGACTGATAAGAAGTTAAAAGGTGTAAAGAAAAATGTTATTAAAGAAACAATAAACTTTAAGGATTATTATAACTGTTTAACAACAAAGAAAGAAGAGTTTAGAAAGATTAATGGAATAAGAAGTTATAAACATCAATTATATTCAGAAGAGATAAATAAGAAAGCATTGGGGGCTTTTGATGATAAGAGGTTTATTTTAGAAAATGGAATTGATAGTCTCCCTTATGGTTATATAAGTATATAAGTGATAAGATATATATATAAGTGATAAGATATATATAAGTGATAAGATATACATAAGTGATAAGATATATATAAGTGATAAGATATATATAAGTGATAAGTTAAAAAGGGGGGGTTGGGGATTTTAACGGGCTACCGCCGCCTTTTTTACTATTATATAAATGATAGAACCAAGTATCAACCAGACTAAAGAGTGGAGGTGTAATCAACCTTGGTATATAAATGGAAAACATAATGAATGTGAAAAATATCAAATAGGTATAATTGAAAAGGCAACTGGTAAAAAAATTCACAAAACAAATAAGAGAATTAATTTAAATACCGGTGAATTGGGTAAAAAAGATGGAAATATTTTTGAGTGGACGGAAAACTTTGATGGTTGTCAGGAAAATATATACTTTAATTTTAAAATGGTATGTGGCACTGGAGGCGCTCAAACAAGAACATTGAGGGAGGTTTACCATTTTATCTTAGCTCAGTTAAAATATCTTAATAAAGAACCAAACTCAAACATATTTTTTGTTAATATATTAGATGGTGAAGAGAGTTGTAGGAGAATTAAATTATTTCCCACGCATAAACAAATATTTGTAGGGTCGTTGTTTGAGTGGGTTATATTCACCAGATGATATTAAGAGTAAAAGGTTAAAAGGTCCATGAGGTCAGAAGGATCACAGGTGTTTAAGTGGTCTAATGAATAAGGATAACATGTCAAAAGGTTAGAAGGTTCGTAAAGAACAGGGTGAGAGAAATATAGGTGTTTAGGGGCAATGAGGGAGGGAAAGAATTAATATGGAAGTGAATGGGTCAAAGATTAATCTGCCAGATGATATGTAGAAGAAGGATGATAGGTCTATAAGAGAAAACAAATATTTGTAGTGTTTGAGTGGTCTAATGAACAACATTAAGGATAGGTACTACAGACAAAAGGTTCATAAAGATGAGGGTGGGAGAAATAGAGGTGTTTATGATTTTTGAAAAAGACAAGGGGGTAAATGACATTAGATAGGGATTTCCCATGTTAAACGGAGGTGTCCCAGAAGCAACATTATTACACTACTCTTGTGATAGTGTTGAAAAACCACTTTTAGCACTTGTGTTAGTGTTGTAAAAACACTTTTCACACTTGTGTTGGTGCAGGAAACCACTTTTGCATTTGTATTAGTGTGGAAAAATCACTTTTCGCACATGTGTTAGTGTTGAAAAACCACTTTTCGCAATTGTGTTAGTGTTGAAAAACCACTTTTCGCAGTTGTGTTGGTGCAGGAAACCACTTTTGCACTTGTATTAGTGTGGAAAAAACACTTTTCACACTTGTGTTAGTGTTGAAAAACCACTTTTCACACTTGTGTTAGTGTTGAAAAACCACTTTTCGCACTTGTGTTGGTGCAGGAAACCACTTTTGCACTCGTTTTAGTGTGGAAAAAAGACTTTTTGCACTTGTGATAGTGTTGAAAAACCACTTTTCGCACTTGTGTTAGTGTTGAAAAACCACTTTTCGCACTTGTGTTGGTGCAGGAAACCACTTTTGCACTTGTACTAGTGTGGAAAAATCACTTTTCGCACATGTGTTAGTGTTGAAAAACCACTTTTCGCACTTGTGTTAGTGTTGAAAAACCACTTTTCGCACTTGTGTTGGTGCAGGAAACCACTTTTGCACTTGTATTAGTGTGGAAAAAACACTTTTTGCACTTGTGATAGTGTTGAAAAACCACTTTTCACACTTGTGTTAGTGTTGAAAAACCACTTTTCGCACTTGTGTTGGTGCAGGAAACCACTTTTGCACTTGTATTAGTGTGGAAAAAACACTTTTTGCACTTGTGATAGTGTTGAAAAACCACTTTTCGCACTTGTGTTAGTGTTGAAAAACCACTTTTCGCACTTGTGTTAGTGTTGAAAAACCACTTTTCGCACTTGTGTTGGTGCAGGAAACCACTTTTGCACTTGTATTAGTGTGGAAAAACCACTTTTCGCACTTGTGTTAGTGTTGAAAAAGCACTTTTCGCACTTGTGTTGGTGCAGGAAACCACTTTTGCACTTGTATTAGTGTGGAAAAAACACTTTTTGCACTTGTGATAGTGTTGAAAAACCACTTTTCGCACTTGTGTTAGTGTTGAAAAACCACTTTTCGCACTTGTGTTAGTGTTGAAAAACCACTTTTCGCACTTGTGTTGGTGCAGGAAACCACTTTTGCACTTGTATTAGTGTGGAAAAAACACTTTTTGCACTTGTGATAGTGTTGAAAAACCACTTTTCGCACTTGTGTTAGTGTTGAAAAAGCACTTTTCGCACTTGTGTTGGTGCAGGAAACCACTTTTGCACTTGTATTAGTGTGGAAAAAACACTTTTTGCACTTGTGATAGTGTTGAAAAACCACTTTTCGCACTTGTGTTAGTGTTGATAAACCACTTTTTGCACTTGTGTTGGTGCAGGAAACCACTTTTGCACTTGTATTAGTGTGGAAAAAACACTTTTTGCACTTGTGATAGTGTTGAAAAACCACTTTTCGCACTTGTGTTAGTGTTGAAAAACCACTTTTCGCACTTGTGTTGGTGCAGGAAACCACTTTTGCACTTGTATTAGTGTGGAAAAAACACTTTTCACACTTGTGTTAGTGTTGAAAAACCACTTTTCGCAATTGTGTTTGTGTTGAAAAACCACTTTTCGCACTTGTGTTGGTGCAGGAAACCACTTTTGCACTTGTATTAGTGTGGAAAAAACACTTTTCACACTTGTGTTAGTGTTGAAAAACCACTTTTCACACTTGTGTTAGTGTTGAAAAACCACTTTTCACACTTGTGTTAGTGTTGAAAAACCACTTTTCGCACTTGTGTTGGTGCAGGAAACCACTTTTGCACTTGTATTAGTGTGGAAAAAAGACTTTTTGCACTTGTGATAGTGTTGAAAAACCACTTTTAGCACTTGTGTTAGTGTTGTAAAAACACTTTTCGCACTTGTGTTAGTGTTGAAAAACCACTTTTCGCACTTGTGTTGGTGCAGGAAACCACTTTTGCACTTGTATTAGTGTGGAAAAAAGACTTTTTGCACTTGTGATAGTGTTGAAAAACCACTTTTAGCACTTGTGTTAGTGTTGTAAAAACACTTTTCACACTTGTGTTGGTGCAGGAAACCACTTTTGCATTTGTATTAGTGTGGAAAAATCACTTTTCGCACATGTGTTAGTGTTGAAAAACCACTTTTCGCAATTGTGTTAGTGTTGAAAAACCACTTTTCGCAGTTGTGTTGGTGCAGGAAACCACTTTTGCACTTGTATTAGTGTGGAAAAAACACTTTTTGCACTTGTGTTGGTGCAGGAAACCACTTTTGCACTTGTATTAGTGTGGAAAAAACACTTTTTGCACTTGTGATAGTGTTGAAAAACCACTTTTCGCACTTGTGTTAGTGTTGAAAAACCACTTTTCGCACTTGTGTTAGTGTTGAAAAACCACTTTTCGCACTTGTGTTGGTGCAGGAAACCACTTTTGCACTTGTATTAGTGTGGAAAAACCACTTTTCGCACTTGTGTTAGTGTTGAAAAAGCACTTTTCGCACTTGTGTTGGTGCAGGAAACCACTTTTGCACTTGTATTAGTGTGGAAAAAACACTTTTTGCACTTGTGATAGTGTTGAAAAACCACTTTTCGCACTTGTGTTAGTGTTGAAAAACCACTTTTCGCACTTGTGTTAGTGTTGAAAAACCACTTTTCGCACTTGTGTTGGTGCAGGAAACCACTTTTGCACTTGTATTAGTGTGGAAAAAACACTTTTTGCACTTGTGATAGTGTTGAGAAACCACTTTTCGCACTTGTGTTAGTGTTGAAAAAGCACTTTTCGCACTTGTGTTGGTGCAGGAAACCACTTTTGCACTTGTATTAGTGTGGAAAAAACACTTTTTGCACTTGTGATAGTGTTGAAAAACCACTTTTCGCACTTGTGTTAGTGTTGAAAAACCACTTTTCGCACTTGTGTTGGTGCAGGAAACCACTTTTGCACTTGTATTAGTGTGGAAAAAACACTTTTTGCACTTGTGATAGTGTTGAAAAACCACTTTTCGCACTTGTGTTAGTGTTGAAAAACCACTTTTCGCACTTGTGTTGGTGCAGGAAACCACTTTTGCACTTGTATTAGTGTGGAAAAAACACTTTTCACACTTGTGTTAGTGTTGAAAAACCACTTTTCGCAATTGTGTTTGTGTTGAAAAACCACTTTTCGCACTTGTGTTGGTGCAGGAAACCACTTTTGCACTTGTATTAGTGTAGAAAAAACACTTTTCACACTTGTGTTAGTGTTGAAAAACCACTTTTCACACTTGTGTTAGTGTTGAAAAACCACTTTTCACACTTGTGTTAGTGTTGAAAAACCACTTTTCGCACTTGTGTTGGTGCAGGAAACCACTTTTGCACTTGTATTAGTGTGGACAAAACACTTTTTGCACTTGTGATAGTGTTGAAAAACCACTTTTCGCACTTGAGTTAGTGTTGAAAAACCACTTTTCGCACTTGTTTTGGTGTAGGAAACCAATTTTGCACTTGTATTAGTGTGGAAAAACCACTTTTCGCACTTGTGTTAGTGTTGAAAAACCACTTTTTGCACTTGTGTTAGTGTTGAAAAACCACTTTTCGCACTTGTGTTAGTGTTGAAAAACCACTTTTCGCACTTGTGTTGGTGCAGGAAACCACTTTTGCACTTGTATTCGCGTGGAAAAAACACTTTTTGCACTTGTGATAGTGTTGAAAAACCACTCTTCGCACTTGTGTTAGTGTTGAAAAACCACTTTTCGCACTTGTGTTGGTGCAGGAAACCACTTTTGCACTTGTATTAGTGTGGAAAAACCACTTTTCGCACTTGTGTTAGTGTTGAAAAAACACTTTTCGCACTTGTGTTAGTGTTGAAAAACCACTTTTCGCACTTGTGTTGGTGCAGGAAACCACTTTTGCACTTGTATTAGTGTGGAAAAAACACTTTTTGCACTTGTGATAGTGTTGAAAAACCACTTTTCGCACTTGTGTTAGTGTTGATAAACCACTTTTCGCACTTGTGTTGGTGCAGGAAACCACTTTTGCACTTGTATTAGTGTGGAAAAAACACTTTTTGCACTTGTGATAGTGTTGAAAAACCACTTTTCGCACTTGTGTTAGTGTTGAAAAACCACTTTTCGCACTTGTGTTGGTGCAGGAAACCACTTTTGCACTTGTATTAGTGTGGAAAAAACACTTTTCACACTTGTGTTAGTGTTGAAAAACCACTTTTCGCAATTGTGTTTGTGTTGAAAAACCACTTTTCGCACTTGTGTTGGTGCAGGAAACCACTTTTGCACTTGTATTAGTGTGGAAAAAACACTTTTCACACTTGTGTTAGTGTTGAAAAACCACTTTTCACACTTGTGTTAGTGTTGAAAAACCACTTTTCACACTTGTGTTAGTGTTGAAAAACCACTTTTCGCACTTGTGTTGGTGCAGGAAACCACTTTTGCACTTGTATTAGTGTGGAAAAAAGACTTTTTGCACTTGTGATAGTGTTGAAAAACCACTTTTAGCACTTGTGTTAGTGTTGTAAAAACACTTTTCGCACTTGTGTTAGTGTTGAAAAACCACTTTTCGCACTTGTGTTGGTGCAGGAAACCACTTTTGCACTTGTATTAGTGTGGAAAAAAGACTTTTTGCACTTGTGATAGTGTTGAAAAACCACTTTTAGCACTTGTGTTAGTGTTGTAAAAACACTTTTCACACTTGTGTTGGTGCAGGAAACCACTTTTGCATTTGTATTAGTGTGGAAAAATCACTTTTCGCACATGTGTTAGTGTTGAAAAACCACTTTTCGCAATTGTGTTAGTGTTGAAAAACCACTTTTCGCAGTTGTGTTGGTGCAGGAAACCACTTTTGCACTTGTATTAGTGTGGAAAAAACACTTTTCACACTTGTGTTAGTGTTGAAAAACCACTTTTCACACTTGTGTTAGTGTTGAAAAACCACTTTTCGCACTTGTGTTGGTGCAGGAAACCACTTTTGCACTCGTTTTAGTGTGGAAAAAAGACTTTTTGCACTTGTGATAGTGTTGAAAAACCACTTTTCGCACTTGTGTTAGTGTTGAAAAACCACTTTTCGCACTTGTGTTGGTGCAGGAAACCACTTTTGCACTTGTACTAGTGTGGAAAAATCACTTTTCGCACATGTGTTAGTGTTGAAAAACCACTTTTCGCACTTGTGTTAGTGTTGAAAAACCACTTTTCGCACTTGTGTTGGTGCAGGAAACCACTTTTGCACTTGTATTAGTGTGGAAAAAACACTTTTTGCACTTGTGATAGTGTTGAAAAACCACTTTTCACACTTGTGTTAGTGTTGAAAAACCACTTTTCGCACTTGTGTTGGTGCAGGAAACCACTTTTGCACTTGTATTAGTGTGGAAAAAACACTTTTTGCACTTGTGATAGTGTTGAAAAACCACTTTTCGCACTTGTGTTAGTGTTGAAAAACCACTTTTCGCACTTGTGTTAGTGTTGAAAAACCACTTTTCGCACTTGTGTTGGTGCAGGAAACCACTTTTGCACTTGTATTAGTGTGGAAAAACCACTTTTCGCACTTGTGTTAGTGTTGAAAAAGCACTTTTCGCACTTGTGTTGGTGCAGGAAACCACTTTTGCACTTGTATTAGTGTGGAAAAAACACTTTTTGCACTTGTGATAGTGTTGAAAAACCACTTTTCGCACTTGTGTTAGTGTTGAAAAACCACTTTTCGCACTTGTGTTAGTGTTGAAAAACCACTTTTCGCACTTGTGTTGGTGCAGGAAACCACTTTTGCGCTTGTATTAGTGTGGAAAAAACACTTTTTGCACTTGTGATAGTGTTGAAAAACCACTTTTCGCACTTGTGTTAGTGTTGAAAAAGCACTTTTCGCACTTGTGTTGGTGCAGGAAACCACTTTTGCACTTGTATTAGTGTGGAAAAAACACTTTTTGCACTTGTGATAGTGTTGAAAAACCACTTTTCGCACTTGTGTTAGTGTTGATAAACCACTTTTCGCACTTGTGTTGGTGCAGGAAACCACTTTTGCACTTGTATTAGTGTGGAAAAAACACTTTTTGCACTTGTGATAGTGTTGAAAAACCACTTTTCGCACTTGTGTTAGTGTTGAAAAACCACTTTTCGCACTTGTGTTGGTGCAGGAAACCACTTTTGCACTTGTATTAGTGTGGAAAAAACACTTTTCACACTTGTGTTAGTGTTGAAAAACCACTTTTCACACTTGTGTTAGTGTTGAAAAACCACTTTTCACACTTGTGTTAGTGTTGAAAAACCACTTTTCGCACTTGTGTTGGTGCAGGAAACCACTTTTGCACTTGTATTAGTGTGGAAAAAAGACTTTTTGCACTTGTGATAGTGTTGAAAAACCACTTTTAGCACTTGTGTTAGTGTTGTAAAAACACTTTTCGCACTTGTGTTAGTGTTGAAAAACCACTTTTCGCACTTGTGTTGGTGCAGGAAACCACTTTTGCACTTGTATTAGTGTGGAAAAAAGACTTTTTGCACTTGTGATAGTGTTGAAAAACCACTTTTCGCACTTGTGTTAGTGTTGAAAAATCACTTTTCGCACTTGTGTTAGTGTTGAAAAACCACTTTTCACACTTGTGTTGGTGCAGGAAACCACTTTTGCATTTGTATTAGTGTGGAAAAATCACTTTTCGCACATGTGTTAGTGTTGAAAAACCACTTTTCGCAATTGTGTTAGTGTTGAAAAACCACTTTTCGCAGTTGTGTTGGTGCAGGAAACCACTTTTGCACTTGTATTAGTGTGGAAAAAACACTTTTTGCACTTGTGTTGGTGCAGGAAACCACTTTTGCACTTGTATTAGTGTGGAAAAAACACTTTTTGCACTTGTGATAGTGTTGAAAAACCACTTTTCGCACTTGTGTTAGTGTTGAAAAACCACTTTTCGCACTTGTGTTAGTGTTGAAAAACCACTTTTCGCACTTGTGTTGGTGCAGGAAACCACTTTTGCACTTGTATTAGTGTGGAAAAACCACTTTTCGCACTTGTGTTAGTGTTGAAAAAGCACTTTTCGCACTTGTGTTGGTGCAGGAAACCACTTTTGCACTTGTATTAGTGTGGAAAAAACACTTTTTGCACTTGTGATAGTGTTGAAAAACCACTTTTCGCACTTGTGTTAGTGTTGAAAAACCACTTTTCGCACTTGTGTTAGTGTTGAAAAACCACTTTTCGCACTTGTGTTGGTGCAGGAAACCACTTTTGCACTTGTATTAGTGTGGAAAAAACACTTTTTGCACTTGTGATAGTGTTGAGAAACCACTTTTCGCACTTGTGTTAGTGTTGAAAAAGCACTTTTCGCACTTGTGTTGGTGCAGGAAACCACTTTTGCACTTGTATTAGTGTGGAAAAAACACTTTTCACACTTGTGTTAGTGTTGAAAAACCACTTTTCGCAATTGTGTTTGTGTTGAAAAACCACTTTTCGCACTTGTGTTGGTGCAGGAAACCACTTTTGCACTTGTATTAGTGTAGAAAAAACACTTTTCACACTTGTGTTAGTGTTGAAAAACCACTTTTCACACTTGTGTTAGTGTTGAAAAACCACTTTTCACACTTGTGTTAGTGTTGAAAAACCACTTTTCGCACTTGTGTTGGTGCAGGAAACCACTTTTGCACTTGTATTAGTGTGGACAAAACACTTTTTGCACTTGTGATAGTGTTGAAAAACCACTTTTCGCACTTGAGTTAGTGTTGAAAAACCACTTTTCGCACTTGTTTTGGTGTAGGAAACCAATTTTGCACTTGTATTAGTGTGGAAAAACCACTTTTCGCACTTGTGTTAGTGTTGAAAAACCACTTTTTGCACTTGTGTTAGTGTTGAAAAACCACTTTTCGCACTTGTGTTAGTGTTGAAAAACCACTTTTCGCACTTGTGTTGGTGCAGGAAACCACTTTTGCACTTGTATTCGCGTGGAAAAAACACTTTTTGCACTTGTGATAGTGTTAAAAAACCACTCTTCGCACTTGTGTTAGTGTTGAAAAACCACTTTTCGCACTTGTGTTGGTGCAGGAAACCACTTTTGCACTTGTATTAGTGTGGAAAAACCACTTTTCGCACTTGTGTTAGTGTTGAAAAAACACTTTTCGCACTTGTGTTAGTGTTGAAAAACCACTTTTCGCACTTGTGTTGGTGCAGGAAACCACTTTTGCACTTGTATTAGTGTGGAAAAAACACTTTTTGCACTTGTGATAGTGTTGAAAAACCACTTTTCACACTTGTGTTAGTGTTGAAAAACCACTTTTCGCACTTGTGTTGGTGCAGGAAACCACTTTTGCACTTGTATTAGTGTGGAAAAACCACTTTTCGCACTTGTGTTAGTGTTGAAAAACCACTTTTCGCACTTGTGTTAGTGTTGAAAAACCACTTTTCGCACTTGTGTTAGTGTTGAAAAACCACTTTTCGCACTTGTGTTGGTGCAGGAAACCACTTTTGCACTTGTATTAGTGTGGAAAAAACACTTTTCACACTTGTGTTAGTGTGGAAAAAACACTTTTCGCACTTGTGTTAGTATTGAAATACCACTTTTCGCACTTGTGTTAGTGTTGAAAAACCACTTTTTGCACTTGTGGTAGTGTTGAAAAACCACTTTTCGCACTTGTGTTAGTGTTGAAAAACCACTTTTCGCACTTGTGTTAGTGTTGAAAAACCACTTTTCGCACTTGTGTTGGTGCAGGAAACCACTTTTGCACTTGTATTAGTGTGGAAAAACCACTTTTCGCACTTGTGTTAGTGTTGAAAAAGCACTTTTCGCACTTGTGTTGGTGCAGGAAACCACTTTTGCACTTGTATTAGTGTGGAAAAAACACTTTTTGCACTTGTGATAGTGTTGAAAAACCACTTTTCGCACTTGTGTTAGTGTTGAAAAACCACTTTTCGCACTTGTGTTAGTGTTGAAAAACCACTTTTTGCACTTGTGGTAGTGTTGAAAAACCACTTTTCGCACTTGTGTTAGTGTTGAAAAACCACTTTTCGCACTTGTGTTAGTGTTGAAAAACCACTTTTCGCACTTGTGTTGGTGCAGGAAACCACTTTTGCACTTGTATTAGTGTGGAAAAACCACTTTTCGCACTTGTGTTAGTGTTGAAAAAGCACTTTTCGCACTTGTGTTGGTGCAGGAAACCACTTTTGCACTTGTATTAGTGTGGAAAAAACACTTTTTGCACTTGTGATAGTGTTGAAAAACCACTTTTCGCACTTGTGTTAGTGTTGAAAAACCACTTTTCGCACTTGTGTTAGTGTTGAAAAACCACTTTTCGCACTTGTGTTGGTGCAGGAAACCACTTTTGCACTTGTATTAGTGTGGAAAAAACACTTTTTGCACTTGTATTAGTGTGGAAAAACCACTTTTCGCACTTGTGTTAGTGTTGAAAAAGCACTTTTCGCACTTGTGTTGGTGCAGGAAACCACTTTTGCACTTGTATTAGTGTGGAAAAAACACTTTTTGCACTTGTGATAGTGTTGAAAAACCACTTTTCGCACTTGTGTTAGTGTTGAAAAACAACTTTTCGCACTTGTGTTAGTGTTGAAAAACCACTTTTTGCACTTGTGGTAGTGTTGAAAAACCACTTTTCGCACTTGTGTTAGTGTTGAAAAACCACTTTTCGCACTTGTGTTAGTGTTGAAAAACCACTTTTCGCACTTGTGTTGGTGCAGGAAACCACTTTTGCACTTGTATTAGTGTGGAAAAACCACTTTTCGCACTTGTGTTAGTGTTGAAAAAGCACTTTTCGCACTTGTGTTGGTGCAGGAAACCACTTTTGCACTTGTATTAGTGTGGAAAAAACACTTTTTGCACTTGTGATAGTGTTGAAAAACCACTTTTCGCACTTGTGTTAGTGTTGAAAAACCACTTTTCGCACTTGTGTTAGTGTTGAAAAACCACTTTTCGCACTTGTGTTGGTGCAGGAAACCACTTTTGCACTTGTATTAGTGTGGAAAAAACACTTTTTGCACTTGTGATAGTGTTGAAAAACCACTTTTCGCACTTGTGTTAGTGTTGAAAAAGCACTTTTCGCACTTGTGTTGGTGCAGGAAACCACTTTTGCACTTGTATTAGTGTGGAAAAAACACTTTTTGCACTTGTGATAGTGTTGAAAAACCACTTTTCGCACTTGTGTTAGTGTTGAAAAACCACTTTTCGCACTTGTGTTGGTGCAGGAAACCACTTTTGCACTTGTATTAGTGTGGAAAAAACACTTTTCACACTTGTGTTAGTGTTGAAAAACCACTTTTCGCAATTGTGTTTGTGTTGAAAAACCACTTTTCGCACTTGTGTTGGTGCAGGAAACCACTTTTGCACTTGTATTAGTGTGGAAAAAACACTTTTCACACGTGTGTTAGTGTTGAAAAACCACTTTTCACACTTGTGTTAGTGTTGAAAAACCACTTTTCGCACTTGTGTTGGTGCAGGAAACCACTTTTGCACTCGTTTTAGTGTGGAAAAAAGACTTTTTGCACTTGTGATAGTGTTGAAAAACCACTTTTCGCACTTGTGTTAGTGTTGAAAAACCACTTTTCGCACTTGTGTTGGTGCAGGAAACCACTTTTGCACTTGTACTAGTGTGGAAAAATCACTTTTCGCACATGTGTTAGTGTTGAAAAACCACTTTTCGCACTTGTGTTAGTGTTGAAAAACCACTTTTCGCACTTGTGTTGGTGCAGGAAACCACTTTTGCACTTGTATTAGTGTGGAAAAAACACTTTTTGCACTTGTGATAGTGTTGAAAAACCACTTTTCACACTTGTGTTAGTGTTGAAAAACCACTTTTCGCACTTGTGTTGGTGCAGGAAACCACTTTTGCACTTGTATTAGTGTGGAAAAAACACTTTTTGCACTTGTGATAGTGTTGAAAAACCACTTTTCGCACTTGTGTTAGTGTTGAAAAACCACTTTTCGCACTTGTGTTAGTGTTGAAAAACCACTTTTCGCACTTGTGTTGGTGCAGGAAACCACTTTTGCACTTGTATTAGTGTGGAAAAAACACTTTTTGCACTTGTGATAGTGTTGAAAAACCACTTTTCGCACTTGTGTTAGTGTTGAAAAAGCACTTTTCGCACTTGTGTTGGTGCAGGAAACCACTTTTGCACTTGTATTAGTGTGGAAAAAACACTTTTTGCACTTGTGATAGTGTTGAAAAACCACTTTTCGCACTTGTGTTAGTGTTGATAAACCACTTTTCGCACTTGTGTTGGTGCAGGAAACCACTTTTGCACTTGTATTAGTGTGGAAAAAACACTTTTTGCACTTGTGATAGTGTTGAAAAACCACTTTTCGCACTTGTGTTAGTGTTGAAAAACCACTTTTCGCACTTGTGTTGGTGCAGGAAACCACTTTTGCACTTGTATTAGTGTGGAAAAAACACTTTTCACACTTGTGTTAGTGTTGAAAAACCACTTTTCGCAATTGTGTTTGTGTTGAAAAACCACTTTTCGCACTTGTGTTGGTGCAGGAAACCACTTTTGCACTTGTATTAGTGTGGAAAAAACACTTTTCACACTTGTGTTAGTGTTGAAAAACCACTTTTCACACTTGTGTTAGTGTTGAAAAACCACTTTTCACACTTGTGTTAGTGTTGAAAAACCACTTTTCGCACTTGTGTTGGTGCAGGAAACCACTTTTGCACTTGTATTAGTGTGGAAAAAAGACTTTTTGCACTTGTGATAGTGTTGAAAAACCACTTTTAGCACTTGTGTTAGTGTTGTAAAAACACTTTTCGCACTTGTGTTAGTGTTGAAAAACCACTTTTCGCACTTGTGTTGGTGCAGGAAACCACTTTTGCACTTGTATTAGTGTGGAAAAAAGACTTTTTGCACTTGTGATAGTGTTGAAAAACCACTTTTAGCACTTGTGTTAGTGTTGTAAAAACACTTTTCACACTTGTGTTGGTGCAGGAAACCACTTTTGCATTTGTATTAGTGTGGAAAAATCACTTTTCGCACATGTGTTAGTGTTGAAAAACCACTTTTCGCAATTGTGTTAGTGTTGAAAAACCACTTTTCGCAGTTGTGTTGGTGCAGGAAACCACTTTTGCACTTGTATTAGTGTGGAAAAAACACTTTTCACACTTGTGTTAGTGTTGAAAAACCACTTTTCACACTTGTGTTAGTGTTGAAAAACCACTTTTCGCACTTGTGTTGGTGCAGGAAACCACTTTTGCACTCGTTTTAGTGTGGAAAAAAGGCTTTTTGCACTTGTGATAGTGTTGAAAAACCACTTTTCGCACTTGTGTTAGTGTTGAAAAACCACTTTTCGCACTTGTGTTGGTGCAGGAAACCACTTTTGCACTTGTACTAGTGTGGAAAAATCACTTTTCGCACATGTGTTAGTGTTGAAAAACCACTTTTCGCACTTGTGTTAGTGTTGAAAAACCACTTTTCGCACTTGTGTTGGTGCAGGAAACCACTTTTGCACTTGTATTAGTGTGGAAAAAACACTTTTTGCACTTGTGATAGTGTTGAAAAACCACTTTTCACACTTGTGTTAGTGTTGAAAAACCACTTTTCGCACTTGTGTTGGTGCAGGAAACCACTTTTGCACTTGTATTAGTGTGGAAAAAACACTTTTTGCACTTGTGATAGTGTTGAAAAACCACTTTTCGCACTTGTGTTAGTGTTGAAAAACCACTTTTCGCACTTGTGTTAGTGTTGAAAAACCACTTTTCGCACTTGTGTTGGTGCAGGAAACCACTTTTGCACTTGTATTAGTGTGGAAAAACCACTTTTCGCACTTGTGTTAGTGTTGAAAAAGCACTTTTCGCACTTGTGTTGGTGCAGGAAACCACTTTTGCACTTGTATTAGTGTGGAAAAAACACTTTTTGCACTTGTGATAGTGTTGAAAAACCACTTTTCGCACTTGTGTTAGTGTTGAAAAACCACTTTTCGCACTTGTGTTAGTGTTGAAAAACCACTTTTCGCACTTGTGTTGGTGCAGGAAACCACTTTTGCACTTGTATTAGTGTGGAAAAAACACTTTTTGCACTTGTGATAGTGTTGAAAAACCACTTTTCGCACTTGTGTTAGTGTTGAAAAACCACTTTTCGCACTTGTGTTGGTGCAGGAAACCACTTTTGCACTTGTATTAGTGTGGAAAAAACACTTTTCACACTTGTGTTAGTGTTGAAAAACCACTTTTCGCAATTGTGTTTGTGTTGAAAAACCACTTTTCGCACTTGTGTTGGTGCAGGAAACCACTTTTGCACTTGTATTAGTGTGGAAAAAACACTTTTCACACTTGTGTTAGTGTTGAAAAACCACTTTTCACACTTGTGTTAGTGTTGAAAAACCACTTTTCACACTTGTGTTAGTGTTGAAAAACCACTTTTCGCACTTGTGTTGGTGCAGGAAACCACTTTTGCACTTGTATTAGTGTGGAAAAAAGACTTTTTGCACTTGTGATAGTGTTGAAAAACCACTTTTAGCACTTGTGTTAGTGTTGTAAAAACACTTTTCGCACTTGTGTTAGTGTTGAAAAACCACTTTTCGCACTTGTGTTGGTGCAGGAAACCACTTTTGCACTTGTATTAGTGTGGAAAAAAGACTTTTTGCACTTGTGATAGTGTTGAAAAACCACTTTTAGCACTTGTGTTAGTGTTGTAAAAACACTTTTCACACTTGTGTTGGTGCAGGAAACCACTTTTGCATTTGTATTAGTGTGGAAAAATCACTTTTCGCACATGTGTTAGTGTTGAAAAACCACTTTTCGCAATTGTGTTAGTGTTGAAAAACCACTTTTCGCAGTTGTGTTGGTGCAGGAAACCACTTTTGCACTTGTATTAGTGTGGAAAAAACACTTTTTGCACTTGTGATAGTGTTGAAAAACCACTTTTCGCACTTGTGTTAGTGTTGAAAAACCACTTTTCACACTTGTGTTGGTGCAGGAAACCACTTTTGCACTTGTATTAGTGTGGAAAAACCACTTTTCGCACATGTGTTAGTGTTGAAAAACCACTTTTTGCACTTGTGTTAGTGTTGAAAAACCACTTTTCGCACTTGTGTTGGTGCAGGAAACCACTTTTGCACTTGTATTAGTGTGGAAAAAACACTTTTTGCACTTGTGATATTGTTGAAAAACCACTTTTCGCACTTGTGTTGGTGCAGGAAACCACTTTTGCACTTGTATTAGTGTGGAAAAACCACTTTCGCACTTGTGTTAGTGTTGAAAAACCACTTTTCGCACTTGTGTTAGTGTTGAAAAACCACTTTTCACACCTGTGTTGGTGCAGGAAACCACTTTTGCACTTGTATTAGTGTGGAAAAAACACTTTTTGCACTTGTGTTAGTGTTGAAAAACCACTTTTCGCACTTGTGTTAGTGTTGAAAAACCACTTTTCGCACTTGTGTTAGTGTTGAAAAACCACTTTTCGCACTTGTGTTGGTGCAGGAAACCACTTTTGCACTTGTATTAGTGTGGGAAAAACACTTTTTGCCCTTGTGATAGTGTTGAAAAACCACTTTTCGCACTTGTGTTAGTGTTGAAAAACCACTTTTCACACTTGTGTTAGTGTTGAAAAACCACTTTTCGCACTTGTGTTGGTGCAGGAAACCACTTTTGCACTTGTATTAGTGTGGAAAAAAACACTTTTTGCACTTGTGATAGTGTTGAAAAACCACTTTTCGCACTTGTGTTAGTGTGGAAAAACCACTTTTCGCACTTGTGTTAGTGTTGAAAAACCACTTTTCGCACTTGTGTTAGTGTTGAAAAACCACTTTTTGCACTTGTGTTAGTGTTGAAAAACCACTTTTCGCACTTGTGTTAGTGTTGAAAAACCACTTTTCACACTTGTGTTGGTGCAGGAAACCACTTTTGCACTTGTATTAGTGTGGAAAAAACACTTTTCGCACTTGTATTAGTGTGGAAAAAACACTTTTTGCACTTGTGATAGTGTTGAAATACCACTTTTCGCACTTGTGTTAGTGTTGAAAAACCACTTTTCGCACTTGTGTTGGTGCAGGAAACCACTTTTGCACTTGTATTAGTGTGGAAAAAACACTTTTTGCACTTGTGATATTGTTGAAAAACCACTTTTCGCACTTGTGTTGGTGCAGGAAACCACTTTTGCACTTGTATTAGTGTGGAAAAACCACTTTTCGCACTTGTGTTAGTGTTGAAAAACCACTTTTCGCACTTGTGTTAGTGTTGAAAAACCACTTTTCACACCTGTGTTGGTGCAGGAAACCACTTTTGCAGTTGTATTAGTGTGGAAAAAACACTTTTTGCACTTGTGTTAGTGTTGAAAAACCACTTTTCGCACTTGTGTTAGTGTTGAAAAACCACTTTTCGCACTTGTGTTAGTGTTGAAAAACCACTTTTCGCACTTGTGTTGGTGCAGGAAACCACTTTTGCACTTGTATTAGTGTGGGAAAAACACTTTTTGCCCTTGTGATAGTGTTGAAAAACCACTTTTCGCACTTGTGTTAGTGTTGAAAAACCACTTTTCACACTTGTGTTAGTGTTGAAAAACCACTTTTCGCACTTGTGTTGGTGCAGGAAACCACTTTTGCACTTGTATTAGTGTGGAAAAAAACACTTTTTGCACTTGTGATAGTGTTGAAAAACCACTTTTCGCACTTGTGTTAGTGTGGAAAAACCACTTTTCGCACTTGTGTTAGTGTTGAAAAACCACTTTTCGCACTTGTGTTAGTGTTGAAAAACCACTTTTCGCACTTGTGTTAGTGTTGAAAAACCACTTTTCGCACTTGTGTTGGTGCAGGAAACCACTTTTGCACTTGTATTAGTGTGGAAAAAACACTTTTCGCACTTGTATTAGTGTGGAAAAAACACTTTTTGCACTTGTGATAGTGTTGAAATACCACTTTTCGCACTTGTGTTAGTGTTAAAAAACCACTTTTCGCACTTGTGTTGGTGCAGGAAACCACTTTTGCACTTGTATTAGTGTGGAAAAAACACTTTTTGCACTTGTGATATTGTTGAAAAACCACTTTTCGCACTTGTGTTGGTGCAGGAAACCACTTTTGCACTTGTATTAGTGTGGAAAAACCACTTTTCGCACTTGTGTTAGTGTTGAAAAACCACTTTTCGCACTTGTGTTAGTGTTGAAAAACCACTTTTCACACTTGTGTTGGTGCAGGAAACCACTTTTGCACTTGTATTAGTGTGGAAAAAACACTTTTTGCACTTGTGTTAGTGTTGAAAAACCACTTTTCGCACTTGTGTTAGTGTTGAAAAACCACTTTTCACACTTGTGTTGGTGCAGGAAACCACTTTTGCACTTGTATTAGTGTGGAAAAACCACTTTTCGCAGTTGTGTTAGTGTTGAAAAACCACTTTTCGCACTTGTGTTAGTGTTGAAAAACCACTTTTCGCACTTGTGTTAGTGTTGAAAAACCACTTTTCGCACTTGTGTTGGTGCAGGAAACCACTTTTGCACTTGTATTAGTGTGGAAGAACCACTTTTCGCACTTGTGTTAGTGTGGAAAAACCAGTTTTCGCACTTGTGTTAGTGTTGAAAAACCACTTTTCGAACTTGTGTTAGTGTTGAAAAACCACTTTTCACACCTGTGTTGGTGCAGGAAACCACTTTTGCACTTGTATTAGTGTGGAAAAAACACTTTTTGCACTTGTGATAGTGTTGAAAAACCACTTTTAGCACTTGTGTTAGTGTTGTAAAAACACTTTTCACACTTGTGTTGGTGCAGGAAACCACTTTTGCATTTGTATTAGTGTGGAAAAATCACTTTTCGCACATGTGTTAGTGTTGAAAAACCACTTTTCGCACTTGTGTTAGTGTTGAAAAACCACTTTTCGCAGTTGTGTTGGTGCAGGAAACCACTTTTGCACTTGTATTAGTGTGGAAAAAACACTTTTTGCACTTGTGATAGTGTTGAAAAACCACTTTTCGCACTTGTGTTAGTGTTGAAAAACCACTTTTCACACTTGTGTTGGTGCAGAAAACCACTTCTGCACTTGTATTAGTGTGGAAAACCCACTTTTTGCACTTGTGATAGTGTTGAAAAACCACTTTTCGCACTTGTGTTAGTGTTGAAAAACCACTTTTCGCACTTGTGTTAGTGTTGAAAAACCACTTTTCGCACTTGTGTTAGTGTTGAAAAACCACTTTTTGCACTTGTGTTGGTGCAGGAAACCACTTTTGCACTTGTATTAGTGTGGAAAAAACACTTTTCGCACTTGTATTAGTGTGGAAAAAACACTTTTTGCACTTGTGATAGTGTTGAAATACCACTTTTCGCACTTGTGTTAGTGTTAAAAAACCACTTTTCACACTTGTGTTAGTGTTGAAAAACCACTTTTCGCACTTGTGTTGGTGCAGGAAACCACTTTTGCACTTGTATTAGTGTGGAAAAACCACTTTTCGCACTTGTGTTAGTGTTGAAAAACCACTTTTCGCACTTGTGTTAGTGTTGAAAAACCACTTTTCACACCTGTGTTGGTGCAGGAAACCACTTTTGCACTTGTATTAGTGTGGAAAAAACACTTTTTGCACTTGTGTTAGTGTTGAAAAACCACTTTTCGCACTTGTGTTAGTGTTGAAAAACCACTTTTCGCACTTGTGTTAGTGTTGAAAAACCACTTTTCGCACTTGTGTTGGTGCAGGAAACCACTTTTGCACTTGTATTAGTGTGGAAAAAACACTTTTTGCACTTGTGATAGTGTTGAAAAACCACTTTTCGCACTTGTGTTAGTGTTGAAAAACCACTTTTCACACTTGTGTTAGTGTTGAAAAACCACTTTTCGCACTTGTGTTGGTGCAGGAAACCACTTTTGCACTTGTATTAGTGTGGAAAAAACACTTTTTGCACTTGTGATAGTGTTGAAAAACCACTTTTCGCACTTGTGTTAGTGTGGAAAAACCACTTTTCGCACTTGTGTTAGTGTTGAAAAACCACTTTTCGCACTTGTGTTAGTGTTGAAAAACCACTTTTTGCACTTGTGTTAGTGTTGAAAAACCACTTTTCGCACTTGTGTTAGTGTTGAAAAACCACTTTTCGCACTTGTGTTAGTGTTGAAAAACCACTTTTTGCACTTGTGTTGGTGCAGGAAACCACTTTTGCACTTGTATTAGTGTGGAAAAAACACTTTTCGCACTTGTATTAGTGTGGAAAAAACACTTTTTGCACTTGTGATAGTGTTGAAATACCACTTTTCGCACTTGTGTTAGTGTTAAAAAACCACTTTTCGCACTTGTGTTGGTGCAGGAAACCACTTTTGCACTTGTATTAGTGTGGAAAAAACACTTTTTGCACTTGTGATATTGTTGAAAAACCACTTTTCGCACTTGTGTTAGTGTTGAAAAACCACTTTTCGCACTTGTGTTGGTGCAGGAAACCACTTTTGCACTTGTATTAGTGTGGAAAAACCACTTTTCGCACTTGTGTTAGTGTTGAAAAACCACTTTTCGCACTTGTGTTAGTGTTGAAAAACCACTTTTCACACTTGTGTTGGTGCAGGAAACCACTTTTGCACTTGTATTAGTGTGGAAAAAACACTTTTTGCACTTGTGTTAGTGTTGAAAAACCACTTTTCGCACTTGTGTTAGTGTTGAAAAACCACTTTTCGCACTTGTGTTAGTGTTGAAAAACCACTTTTCGCACTTGTGTTGGTGCAGGAAACCACTTTTGCACTTGTATTAGTGTGGAAAAAACACTTTTTGCACTTGTGATAGTGTTGAAAAACCACTTTTCGCACTTGTGTTAGTGTTGAAAAACCACTTTTCACACTTGTGTTAGTGTTGAAAAACCACTTTTCGCACTTGTGTTGGTGCAGGAAACCACTTTTGCACTTGTATTAGTGTGGAAAAAACACTTTTTGCACTTGTGATAGTGTTGAAAAACCACTTTTCGCACTTGTGTTAGTGTGGAAAAACCACTTTTCGCACTTGTGTTGGTGTTGAAAAACCACTTTTCGCACTTGTGTTAGTGTTGAAAAACCACTTTTTGCACTTGTGTTAGTGTTGAAAAACCACTTTTCGCACTTGTGTTGGTGCAAGAAACCACTTTTGCACTTGTATTAGTGTGGAAAAAACACTTTTTGCACTTGTGATAGTGTTGAAAAACCACTTTTCGCACTTGTGTTAGTGTTGAAAAACCACTTTTCGCACTTGTGTTAGTGTTGAAAAACCACTTTTCGCACTTGTGTTGGTGCAGGAAACCACTTTTGCACTTGTATTAGTGTGGAAAAAACACTTTTTGCACTTGTGATAGTGTTGAAAAACCACTTTTCGCACTTGTGTTAGTGTTGAAAAACCACTTTTCGCACTTGTGTTGGTGCAGAAACCCCTTTTGCACTTGTATTAGTGTGGAAAAAACACTTTTCACACTTGTGTTAGTGTTGAAAAACCACTTTTCGCAATTGTGTTTGTGTTGAAAAACCACTTTTCGCACGTGTGTTGGTGCAGGAAACCACTTTTGCACTTGTATTAGTGTGGAAAAAACACTTTTCACACTTGTGTTAGTGTTGAAAAACCACTTTTCACACTTGTGTTAGTGTTGAAAAACCACTTTTCGCACTTGTGTTGGTGCAGGAAACCACTTTTGCACTTGTATTAGTGTGGAAAAAACACTTTTTGCACTTGTGATAGTGTTGAAAAACCACTTTTCGCACTTGTGTTAGTGTTGAAAAACCACTTTTCGCACTTGTGTTGGTGCAGGAAACCCCTTTTGCACTTGTATTAGTGTGGAAAAAACACTTTTCACACTTCTGTTAGTGTTGAAAAACCACTTTTCACACTTGTGTTAGTGTTGAAAAACCACTTTTCGCACTTGTGTTGGTGCAGGAAACCACTTTTGCACTTGTATTAGTGTGGAAAAAACACTTTTTGCACTTGTGATAGTGTTGAAAAACCACTTTTCGCACTTGTGTTGGTGCAGGAAACCACTTTTGCACTTGTATTAGTGTGGAAAAAACACTTTTTGCACTTGTGTTAGTGTTGAAAAACCACTTTTCGCACTTGTGTTAGTGTTGAAAAACCACTTTTCGCACTTGTGTTAGTGTTGAAAAACCACTTTTCGCACTTGTGTTGGTGCAGGAAACCACTTTTGCACTTGTATTAGTGTGGAAAAAACACTTTTTGCACTTGTGATAGTGTTGAAAAACCACTTTTCGCACTTGTGTTAGTGTTGAAAAACCACTTTTCACACTTGTGTTAGTGTTGAAAAACCACTTTTAGCACTTGTGTTGGTGCAGGAAACCACTTTTGCACTTGTATTAGTGTGGAAAAAACACTTTTTGCACTTGTGATAGTGTTGAAAAACCACTTTTCGCACTTGTGTTAGTGTGGAAAAACCACTTTTCGCACTTGTGTTAGTGTTGAAAAACCACTTTTCGCACTTGTGTTAGTGTTGAAAAACCACTTTTTGCACTTGTGTTAGTGTTGAAAAACCACTTTTCGCACTTGTGTTAGTGTTGAAAAACCACTTTTCGCACTTGTGTTAGTGTTGAAAAACCACTTTTTGCACTTGTGTTGGTGCAGGAAACCACTTTTGCACTTGTATTAGTGTGGAAAAAACACTTTTCGCACTTGTATTAGTGTGGAAAAAACACTTTTTGCACTTGTGATAGTGTTGAAATACCACTTTTCGCACTTGTGTTAGTGTTAAAAACCACTTTTCGCACTTGTGTTGGTGCAGGAAACCACTTTTGCACTTGTATTAGTGTGGAAAAAACACTTTTTGCACTTGTGATATTGTTGAAAAACCACTTTTCGCACTTGTGTTAGTGTTGAAAAACCACTTTTCGCACTTGTGTTGGTGCAGGAAACCACTTTTGCACTTGTATTAGTGTGGAAAAACCACTTTTCGCACTTGTGTTAGTGTTGAAAAACCACTTTTCGCACTTGTGTTAGTGTTGAAAAACCACTTTTCACACTTGTGTTGGTGCAGGAAACCACTTTTGCACTTGTATTAGTGTGGAAAAAACACTTTTTGCACTTGTGTTAGTGTTGAAAAACCACTTTTCGCACTTGTGTTAGTGTTGAAAAACCACTTTTCGCACTTGTGTTAGTGTTGAAAAACCACTTTTCGCACTTGTGTTGGTGCAGGAAACCACTTTTGCACTTGTATTAGTGTGGAAAAAACACTTTTTGCACTTGTGATAGTGTTGAAAAACCACTTTTCGCACTTGTGTTAGTGTTGAAAAACCACTTTTCACACTTGTGTTAGTGTTGAAAAACCACTTTTCGCACTTGTGTTGGTGCAGGAAACCACTTTTGCACTTGTATTAGTGTGGAAAAAACACTTTTTGCACTTGTGATAGTGTTGAAAAACCACTTTTCGCACTTGTGTTAGTGTGGAAAAACCACTTTTCGCACTTGTGTTGGTGTTGAAAAACCACTTTTCGCACTTGTGTTAGTGTTGAAATACCACTTTTTGCACTTGTGTTAGTGTTGAAAAACCACTTTTCGCACTTGTGTTGGTGCAAGAAACCACTTTTGCACTTGTATTAGTGTGGAAAAAACACTTTTTGCACTTGTGATAGTGTTGAAAAACCACTTTTCGCACTTGTGTTAGTGTTGAAAAACCACTTTTCGCACTTGTGTTAGTGTTGAAAAACCACTTTTCGCACTTGTGTTGGTGCAGGAAACCACTTTTGCACTTGTATTAGTGTGGAAAAAACACTTTTTGCACTTGTGATAGTGTTGAAAAACCACTTTTCGCACTTGTGTTAGTGTTGAAAAACCACTTTTCGCACTTGTGTTGGTGCAGAAACCCCTTTTGCACTTGTATTAGTGTGGAAAAAACACTTTTCACACTTGTGTTAGTGTTGAAAAACCACTTTTCGCAATTGTGTTTGTGTTGAAAAACCACTTTTCGCACGTGTGTTGGTGCAGGAAACCACTTTTGCACTTGTATTAGTGTGGAAAAAACACTTTTTGCACTTGTGATAGTGTTGAAAAACCACTTTTCGCACTTGTGTTAGTGTTGAAAAACCACTTTTCGCACTTGTGTTAGTGTTGAAAAACCACTTTTCGCACTTGTGTTAGTGTTGAAAAACCACTTTTTGCACTTGTGTTGGTGCAGGAAACCACTTTTGCACTTGTATTAGTGTGGAAAAAACACTTTTCGCACTTGTATTAGTGTGGAAAAAACACTTTTTGCACTTGTGATAGTGTTGAAATACCACTTTTCGCACTTGTGTTAGTGTTAAAAAACCACTTTTCGCACTTGTGTTGGTGCAGGAAACCACTTTTGCACTTGTATTAGTGTGGAAAAAACACTTTTTGCACTTGTGATATTGTTGAAAAACCACTTTTCGCACTTGTGTTAGTGTTGAAAAACCACTTTTCGCACTTGTGTTGGTGCAGGAAACCACTTTTGCACTTGTATTAGTGTGGAAAAACCACTTTTCGCACTTGTGTTAGTGTTGAAAAACCACTTTTCGCACTTGTGTTAGTGTTGAAAAACCACTTTTCACACTTGTGTTGGTGCAGGAAACCACTTTTGCACTTGTATTAGTGTGGAAAAAACACTTTTTGCACTTGTGTTAGTGTTGAAAAACCACTTTTCGCACTTGTGTTAGTGTTGAAAAACCACTTTTCGCACTTGTGTTAGTGTTGAAAAACCACTTTTCGCACTTGTGTTGGTGCAGGAAACCACTTTTGCACTTGTATTAGTGTGGAAAAAACACTTTTTGCACTTGTGATAGTGTTGAAAAACCACTTTTCGCACTTGTGTTAGTGTTGAAAAACCACTTTTCACACTTGTGTTAGTGTTGAAAAACCACTTTTCGCACTTGTGTTGGTGCAGGAAACCACTTTTGCACTTGTATTAGTGTGGAAAAAACACTTTTTGCACTTGTGATAGTGTTGAAAAACCACTTTTCGCACTTGTGTTAGTGTGGAAAAACCACTTTTCGCACTTGTGTTGGTGTTGAAAAACCACTTTTCGCACTTGTGTTAGTGTTGAAAAACCACTTTTTGCACTTGTGTTAGTGTTGAAAAACCACTTTTCGCACTTGTGTTGGTGCAAGAAACCACTTTTGCACTTGTATTAGTGTGGAAAAAACACTTTTTGCACTTGTGATAGTGTTGAAAAACCACTTTTCGCACTTGTGTTAGTGTTGAAAAACCACTTTTCGCACTTGTGTTAGTGTTGAAAAACCACTTTTCGCACTTGTGTTGGTGCAGGAAACCACTTTTGCACTTGTATTAGTGTGGAAAAAACACTTTTTGCACTTGTGATAGTGTTGAAAAACCACTTTTCGCACTTGTGTTAGTGTTGAAAAACCACTTTTCGCACTTGTGTTGGTGCAGAAACCCCTTTTGCACTTGTTTTAGTGTGGAAAAAACACTTTTCACACTTGTGTTAGTGTTGAAAAACCACTTTTCGCAATTGTGTTTGTGTTGAAAAACCACTTTTCGCACGTGTGTTGGTGCAGGAAACCACTTTTGCACTTGTATTAGTGTGGAAAAAACACTTTTCACACTTGTGTTAGTGTTGAAAAACCACTTTTCACACTTGTGTTAGTGTTGAAAAACCACTTTTCGCACTTGTGTTGGTGCAGGAAACCACTTTTGCACTTGTATTAGTGTGGAAAAAACACTTTTTGCACTTGTGATAGTGTTGAAAAACCACTTTTCGCACTTGTGTTAGTGTTGAAAAACCACTTTTCGCACTTGTGTTGGTGCAGGAAACCCCTTTTGCACTTGTATTAGTGTGGAAAAAACACTTTTCACACTTCTGTTAGTGTTGAAAAACCACTTTTCACACTTGTGTTAGTGTTGAAAAACCACTTTTCGCACTTGTGTTGGTGCAGGAAACCACTTTTGCACTTGTATTAGTGTGGAAAAAACACTTTTCGCACTTGTGTTAGTGTTGAAAAACCACTTTTCGCACTTGTGTTGGTGCAGGAAACCACTTTTGCACTTGTATTAGTGTGGAAAAAACACTTTTTGCACTTGTGATAGTGTTGAAAAACCACTTTTCGCACTTGTGTTAGTGTTGAAAAACCACTTTTCACACTTGTGTTAGTGTTGAAAAACCACTTTTCGCACTTGTGTTGGTGCAGGAAACCACTTTTGCACTTGTATTAGTGTGGAAAAAACACTTTTTGCACTTGTGATAGTGTTGAAAAACCACTTTTCGCACTTGTGTTAGTGTGGAAAAACCACTTTTCGCACTTGTGTTGGTGTTGAAAAACCACTTTTCGCACTTGTGTTAGTGTTGAAAAACCACTTTTTGCACTTGTGTTAGTGTTGAAAAACCACTTTTCGCACTTGTGTTGGTGCAAGAAACCACTTTTGCACTTGTATTAGTGTGGAAAAAACACTTTTTGCACTTGTGATAGTGTTGAAAAACCACTTTTCGCACTTGTGTTAGTGTTGAAAAACCACTTTTCGCACTTGTGTTAGTGTTGAAAAACCACTTTTCGCACTTGTGTTGGTGCAGGAAACCACTTTTGCACTTGTATTAGTGTGGAAAAAACACTTTTTGCACTTGTGATAGTGTTGAAAAACCACTTTTCGCACTTGTGTTAGTGTTGAAAAACCACTTTTCGCACTTGTGTTGGTGCAGAAACCCCTTTTGCACTTGTATTAGTGTGGAAAAAACACTTTTCACACTTGTGTTAGTGTTGAAAAACCACTTTTCGCAATTGTGTTTGTGTTGAAAATCCACTTTTCGCACGTGTGTTGGTGCAGGAAACCACTTTTGCACTTGTATTAGTGTGGAAAAAACACTTTTCACACTTGTGTTAGTGTTGAAAAACCACTTTTCACACTTGTGTTAGTGTTGAAAAACCACTTTTCGCACTTGTGTTGGTGCAGGAAACCACTTTTGCACTTGTATTAGTGTGGAAAAAACACTTTTTGCACTTGTGATAGTGTTGAAAAACCACTTTTCGCACTTGTGTTAGTGTTGAAAAACCACTTTTCGCACTTGTGTTGGTGCAGGAAACCCCTTTTGCACTTGTATTAGTGTGGAAAAAACACTTTTCACACTTCTGTTAGTGTTGAAAAACCACTTTTCACACTTGTGTTAGTGTTGAAAAACCACTTTTCGCACTTGTGTTGGTGCAGGAAACCACTTTTGCACTTGTATTAGTGTGGAAAAAACACTTTTTGCACTTGTGATAGTGTTGAAAAACCACTTTTCGCACTTGTGTTGGTGCAGGAAACCACTTTTGCACTTGTATTAGTGTGGAAAAAACACTTTTTGCACTTGTGTTAGTGTTGAAAAACCACTTTTCGCACTTGTGTTAGTGTTGAAAAACCACTTTTCGCACTTGTGTTAGTGTTGAAAAACCACTTTTCGCACTTGTGTTGGTGCAGGAAACCACTTTTGCACTTGTATTAGTGTGGAAAAAACACTTTTTGCACTTGTGATAGTGTTGAAAAACCACTTTTCGCACTTGTGTTAGTGTTGAAAAACCACTTTTCACACTTGTGTTAGTGTTGAAAAACCACTTTTCGCACTTGTGTTGGTGCAGGAAACCACTTTTGCACTTGTATTAGTGTGGAAAAAAACACTTTTTGCACTTGTGATAGTGTTGAAAAACCACTTTTCGCACTTGTGTTAGTGTGGAAAAACCACTTTTCGCACTTGTGTTAGTGTTGAAAAACCACTTTTCGCACTTGTGTTAGTGTTGAAAAACCACTTTTTGCACTTGTGTTAGTGTTGAAAAACCACTTTTCGCACTTGTGTTAGTGTTGAAAAACCACTTTTCGCACTTGTGTTAGTGTTGAAAAACCACTTTTTGCACTTGTGTTGGTGCAGGAAACCACTTTTGCACTTGTATTAGTGTGGAAAAAACACTTTTCGCACTTGTATTAGTGTGGAAAAAACACTTTTTGCACTTGTGATAGTGTTGAAATACCACTTTTCGCACTTGTGTTAGTGTTAAAAAACCACTTTTCGCACTTGTGTTGGTGCAGGAAACCACTTTTGCACTTGTATTAGTGTGGAAAAAACACTTTTTGCACTTGTGATATTGTTGAAAAACCACTTTTCGCACTTGTGTTAGTGTTGAAAAACCACTTTTCGCACTTGTGTTGGTGCAGGAAACCACTTTTGCACTTGTATTAGTGTGGAAAAACCACTTTTCGCACTTGTGTTAGTGTTGAAAAACCACTTTTCGCACTTGTGTTAGTGTTGAAAAACCACTTTTCACACTTGTGTTGGTGCAGGAAACCACTTTTGCACTTGTATTAGTGTGGAAAAAACACTTTTTGCACTTGTGTTAGTGTTGAAAAACCACTTTTCGCACTTGTGTTAGTGTTGAAAAACCACTTTTCGCACTTGTGTTAGTGTTGAAAAACCACTTTTCGCACTTGTGTTGGTGCAGGAAACCACTTTTGCACTTGTATTAGTGTGGAAAAAACACTTTTTGCACTTGTGATAGTGTTGAAAAACCACTTTTCGCACTTGTGTTAGTGTTGAAAAACCACTTTTCACACTTGTGTTAGTGTTGAAAAACCACTTTTCGCACTTGTGTTGGTGCAGGAAACCACTTTTGCACTTGTATTAGTGTGGAAAAAACACTTTTTGCACTTGTGATAGTGTTGAAAAACCACTTTTCGCACTTGTGTTAGTGTGGAAAAACCACTTTTCGCACTTGTGTTGGTGTTGAAAAACCACTTTTCGCACTTGTGTTAGTGTTGAAATACCACTTTTTGCACTTGTGTTAGTGTTGAAAAACCACTTTTCGCACTTGTGTTGGTGCAAGAAACCACTTTTGCACTTGTATTAGTGTGGAAAAAACACTTTTTGCACTTGTGATAGTGTTGAAAAACCACTTTTCGCACTTGTGTTAGTGTTGAAAAACCACTTTTCGCACTTGTGTTAGTGTTGAAAAACCACTTTTCGCACTTGTGTTGGTGCAGGAAACCACTTTTGCACTTGTATTAGTGTGGAAAAAACACTTTTTGCACTTGTGATAGTGTTGAAAAACCACTTTTCGCACTTGTGTTAGTGTTGAAAAACCACTTTTCGCACTTGTGTTGGTGCAGAAACCCCTTTTGCACTTGTATTAGTGTGGAAAAAACACTTTTCACACTTGTGTTAGTGTTGAAAAACCACTTTTCGCAATTGTGTTTGTGTTGAAAAACCACTTTTCGCACGTGTGTTGGTGCAGGAAACCACTTTTGCACTTGTATTAGTGTGGAAAAAACACTTTTTGCACTTGTGATAGTGTTGAAAAACCACTTTTCGCACTTGTGTTAGTGTTGAAAAACCACTTTTCGCACTTGTGTTAGTGTTGAAAAACCACTTTTCGCACTTGTGTTAGTGTTGAAAAACCACTTTTTGCACTTGTGTTGGTGCAGGAAACCACTTTTGCACTTGTATTAGTGTGGAAAAAACACTTTTCGCACTTGTATTAGTGTGGAAAAAACACTTTTTGCACTTGTGATAGTGTTGAAATACCACTTTTCGCACTTGTGTTAGTGTTAAAAAACCACTTTTCGCACTTGTGTTGGTGCAGGAAACCACTTTTGCACTTGTATTAGTGTGGAAAAAACACTTTTTGCACTTGTGATATTGTTGAAAAACCACTTTTCGCACTTGTGTTAGTGTTGAAAAACCACTTTTCGCACTTGTGTTGGTGCAGGAAACCACTTTTGCACTTGTATTAGTGTGGAAAAACCACTTTTCGCACTTGTGTTAGTGTTGAAAAACCACTTTTCGCACTTGTGTTAGTGTTGAAAAACCACTTTTCACACTTGTGTTGGTGCAGGAAACCACTTTTGCACTTGTATTAGTGTGGAAAAAACACTTTTTGCACTTGTGTTAGTGTTGAAAAACCACTTTTCGCACTTGTGTTAGTGTTGAAAAACCACTTTTCGCACTTGTGTTAGTGTTGAAAAACCACTTTTCGCACTTGTGTTGGTGCAGGAAACCACTTTTGCACTTGTATTAGTGTGGAAAAAACACTTTTTGCACTTGTGATAGTGTTGAAAAACCACTTTTCGCACTTGTGTTAGTGTTGAAAAACCACTTTTCACACTTGTGTTAGTGTTGAAAAACCACTTTTCGCACTTGTGTTGGTGCAGGAAACCACTTTTGCACTTGTATTAGTGTGGAAAAAACACTTTTTGCACTTGTGATAGTGTTGAAAAACCACTTTTCGCACTTGTGTTAGTGTGGAAAAACCACTTTTCGCACTTGTGTTGGTGTTGAAAAACCACTTTTCGCACTTGTGTTAGTGTTGAAAAACCACTTTTTGCACTTGTGTTAGTGTTGAAAAACCACTTTTCGCACTTGTGTTGGTGCAAGAAACCACTTTTGCACTTGTATTAGTGTGGAAAAAACACTTTTTGCACTTGTGATAGTGTTGAAAAACCACTTTTCGCACTTGTGTTAGTGTTGAAAAACCACTTTTCGCACTTGTGTTAGTGTTGAAAAACCACTTTTCGCACTTGTGTTGGTGCAGGAAACCACTTTTGCACTTGTATTAGTGTGGAAAAAACACTTTTTGCACCTGTGATAGTGTTGAAAAACCACTTTTCGCACTTGTGTTAGTGTTGAAAAACCACTTTTCGCACTTGTGTTGGTGCAGAAACCCCTTTTGCACTTGTATTAGTGTGGAAAAAACACTTTTCACACTTGTGTTAGTGTTGAAAAACCACTTTTCGCAATTGTGTTTGTGTTGAAAAACCACTTTTCGCACGTGTGTTGGTGCAGGAAACCACTTTTGCACTTGTATTAGTGTGGAAAAAACACTTTTCACACTTGTGTTAGTGTTGAAAAACCACTTTTCACACTTGTGTTAGTGTTGAAAAACCACTTTTCGCACTTGTGTTGGTGCAGGAAACCACTTTTGCACTTGTATTAGTGTGGAAAAAACACTTTTTGCACTTGTGATAGTGTTGAAAAACCACTTTTCGCACTTGTGTTAGTGTTGAAAAACCACTTTTCGCACTTGTGTTGGTGCAGGAAACCCCTTTTGCACTTGTATTAGTGTGGAAAAAACACTTTTCACACTTCTGTTAGTGTTGAAAAACCACTTTTCACACTTGTGTTAGTGTTGAAAAACCACTTTTCGCACTTGTGTTGGTGCAGGAAACCACTTTTGCACTTGTATTAGTGTGGAAAAAACACTTTTTGCACTTGTGATAGTGTTGAAAAACCACTTTTCGCACTTGTGTTGGTGCAGGAAACCACTTTTGCACTTGTATTAGTGTGGAAAAAACACTTTTTGCACTTGTGTTAGTGTTGAAAAACCACTTTTCGCACTTGTGTTAGTGTTGAAAAACCACTTTTCGCACTTGTGTTAGTGTTGAAAAACCACTTTTGCACTTGTATTAGTGTGGAAAAACCACTTTTCGCACTTGTGTTAGTGTTGAAAAAGCACTTTTCGCACTTGTGTTGGTGCAGGAAACCACTTTTGCACTTGTATTAGTGTGGAAAAAACACTTTTTGCACTTGTGATAGTGTTGAAAAACCACTTTTCGCACTTGTGTTAGTGTTGAAAAACCACTTTTCGCACTTGTGTTAGTGTTGAAAAACCACTTTTCGCACTTGTGTTGGTGCAGGAAACCACTTTTGCACTTGTATTAGTGTGGAAAAAACACTTTTTGCACTTGTGATAGTGTTGAAAAACCACTTTTCGCACTTGTGTTAGTGTTGAAAAAGCACTTTTCGCACTTGTGTTGGTGCAGGAAACCACTTTTGCACTTGTATTAGTGTGGAAAAAACACTTTTTGCACTTGTGATAGTGTTGAAAAACCACTTTTCGCACTTGTGTTAGTGTTGAAAAACCACTTTTCGCACTTGTGTTGGTGCAGGAAACCACTTTTGCACTTGTATTAGTGTGGAAAAAACACTTTTCACACTTGTGTTAGTGTTGAAAAACCACTTTTCGCAATTGTGTTTGTGTTGAAAAACCACTTTTCGCACTTGTGTTGGTGCAGGAAACCACTTTTGCACTTGTATTAGTGTGGAAAAAACACTTTTCACACTTGTGTTAGTGTTGAAAAACCACTTTTCACACTTGTGTTAGTGTTGAAAAACCACTTTTCGCACTTGTGTTGGTGCAGGAAACCACTTTTGCACTCGTTTTAAGTGTGGAAAAAAGACTTTTTGCACTTGTGATAGTGTTGAAAAACCACTTTTCGCACTTGTGTTAGTGATGAAAAACCACTTTTCGCACTTGTGTTGGTGCAGGAAACCACTTTTGCACTTGTATTAGTGTGGAAAAAAGACTTTTTGCACTTGTGATAGTTTTGAAAAACCACTTTTAGCACTTGTGTTAGTGTTGTAAAAACACTTTTCGCACTTGTGTTAGTGTTGAAAAACCACTTTTCGCACTTGTGTTGGTGCAGGAAACCACTTTTGCACTTGTATTAGTGTGGAAAAAACACTTTTTGCACTTGTGATAGTGTTGAAAAACCACTTTTCGCACTTGTGTTAGTGTTGAAAAACCACTTTTCACACTTGTGTTAGTGTTGAAAAACCACTTTTCGCACTTGTGTTGGTGCAGGAAACCACTTTTGCACTTGTATTAGTGTGGAAAAAACACTTTTTGCACTTGTGATAGTGTTGAAAAACCACTTTTCGCACTTGTGTTAGTGTGGAAAAACCACTTTTCGCACTTGTGTTGGTGTTGAAAAACCACTTTTCGCACTTGTGTTAGTGTTGAAAAACCACTTTTTGCACTTGTGTTAGTGTTGAAAAACCACTTTTCGCACTTGTGTTGGTGCAAGAAAACACTTTTGCACTTGTATTAGTGTGGAAAAAACACTTTTTGCACTTGTGATAGTGTTGAAAAACCACTTTTCGCACTTGTGTTAGTGTTGAAAAACCACTTTTCGCACTTGTGTTAGTGTTGAAAAACCACTTTTCGCACTTGTGTTGGTGCAGGAAACCACTTTTGCACTTGTATTAGTGTGGAAAAAACACTTTTTGCACTTGTGATAGTGTTGAAAAACCACTTTTCGCACTTGTGTTAGTGTTGAAAAACCACTTTTCGCACTTGTGTTGGTGCAGAAACCCCTTTTGCACTTGTATTAGTGTGGAAAAAACACTTTTCACACTTGTGTTAGTGTTGAAAAACCACTTTTCGCAATTGTGTTTGTGTTGAAAAACCACTTTTCGCACGTGTGTTGGTGCAGGAAACCACTTTTGCACTTGTATTAGTGTGGAAAAAACACTTTTTGCACTTGTGATAGTGTTGAAAAACCACTTTTCGCACTTGTGTTAGTGTTGAAAAACCACTTTTCGCACTTGTGTTGGTGCAGGAAACCCCTTTTGCACTTGTATTAGTGTGGAAAAAACACTTTTCACACTTGTGTTAGTGTTGAAAAACCACTTTTCACACTTGTGTTAGTGTTGAAAAACCACTTTTCGCACTTGTGTTGGTGCAGGAAACCCCTTTACACTTGTATTAGTGTGGAAAAAACACTTTTTGCACTTGTGATAGTGTTGAAAAACCACTTTTCGCACTTGTGTTAGTGTTGAAAAATCACTTTTCGCACTTGTGTTGGTGCAGGAAACCACTTTTGCACTTGTATTAGTGTGGAAAAAACACTTTTCACACTTGTGTTAGTGTTGAAAAACCACTTTTCGCAATTGTGTTTGTGTTGAAAAACCACTTTTCGCACTTGTGTTGGTGCAGGAAACCACTTTTGCACTTGTATTAGTGTGGAAAAAACACTTTTCACACTTGTGTTAGTGTTGAAAAACCACTTTTCACACTTGTGTTAGTGTTGAAAAACCACTTTTCGCACTTGTGTTAGTGTTGAAAAACCACTTTTCGCACTTGTGTTGGTGCAGGAAACCACTTTTGCACTTGTATTAGTGTGGACAAAACACTTTTTGCACTTGTGATAGTGTTGAAAAACCACTTTTCGCACTTGAGTTAGTGTTGAAAAACCACTTTTCGCACTTGTTTTGGTGTAGGAAACCAATTTTGCACTTGTATTAGTGTGGAAAAACCACTTTTCGCACTTGTGTTAGTGTTGAAAAACCACTTTTTGCACTTGTGTTAGTGTTGAAAAACCACTTTTCGCACTTGTGTTAGTGTTGAAAAACCACTTTTCGCACTTGTGTTGGTGCAGGAAACCACTTTTGCACTTGTATTCGCGTGGAAAAAACACTTTTTGCACTTGTGATAGTGTTGAAAAACCACTCTTCGCACTTGTGTTAGTGTTGAAAAACCACTTTTCGCACTTGTGTTGGTGCAGGAAACCACTTTTGCACTTGTATTAGTGTGGAAAAACCACTTTTCGCACTTGTGTTAGTGTTGAAAAAACACTTTTCGCACTTGTGTTAGTGTTGAAAAACCACTTTTCGCACTTGTGTTGGTGCAGGAAACCACTTTTGCACTTGTATTAGTGTGGAAAAATCACTTTTCGCACATGTGTTAGTGTTGAAAAACCACTTTTCGCACTTGTGTTAGTGTTGAAAAACCACTTTTCGCACTTGTGTTGGTGCAGGAAACCACTTTTGCACTTGTATTAGTGTGGAAAAAACACTTTTTGCACTTGTGATAGTGTTGAAAAACCACTTTTCACACTTGTGTTAGTGTTGAAAAACCACTTTTCGCACTTGTGTTGGTGCAGGAAACCACTTTTGCACTTGTATTAGTGTGGAAAAAACACTTTTTGCACTTGTGATAGTGTTGAAAAACCACTTTTCGCACTTGTGTTAGTGTTGAAAAACCACTTTTCGCACTTGTGTTAGTGTTGAAAAACCACTTTTCGCACTTGTGTTGGTGCAGGAAACCACTTTTGCACTTGTATTAGTGTGGCAAAACCACTTTTCGCACTTGTGTTAGTGTTGAAAAAGCACTTTTCGCACTTGTGTTGGTGCAGGAAACCACTTTTGCACTTGTATTAGTGTGGAAAAAACACTTTTTGCACTTGTGATAGTGTTGAAAAAACACTTTTCACACTTGTGTTAGTGTTGAAAAACCACTTTTCACACTTGTGTTAGTGTTGAAAAACCACTTTTCACACTTGTGTTAGTGTTGAAAAACCACTTTTCGCACTTGTGTTGGTGCAGGAAACCACTTTTGCACTCGTTTTAAGTGTGGAAAAAAGACTTTTTGCACTTGTGATAGTGTTGAAAAACCACTTTTCGCACTTGTGTTAGTGATGAAAAACCACTTTTCGCACTTGTGTTGGTGCAGGAAACCACTTTTGCACTTGTATTAGTGTGGAAAAAAGACTTTTTGCACTTGTGATAGTGTTGAAAAACCACTTTTAGCACTTGTGTTAGTGTTGTAAAAACACTTTTCGCACTTGTGTTAGTGTTGAAAAACCACTTTTCGCACTTGTGTTGGTGCAGGAAACCACTTTTGCACTTGTATTAGTGTGGAAAAAACACTTTTTGCACTTGTGATAGTGTTGAAAAACCACTTTTCGCACTTGTGTTAGTGTTGAAAAACCACTTTTCACACTTGTGTTAGTGTTGAAAAACCACTTTTCGCACTTGTGTTGGTGCAGGAAACCACTTTTGCACTTGTATTAGTGTGGAAAAAACACTTTTTGCACTTGTGATAGTGTTGAAAAACCACTTTTCGCACTTGTGTTAGTGTGGAAAAACCACTTTTCGCACTTGTGTTGGTGTTGAAAAACCACTTTTCGCACTTGTGTTAGTGTTGAAAAACCACTTTTTGCACTTGTGTTAGTGTTGAAAAACCACTTTTCGCACTTGTGTTGGTGCAAGAAAACACTTTTGCACTTGTATTAGTGTGGAAAAAACACTTTTTGCACTTGTGATAGTGTTGAAAAACCACTTTTCGCACTTGTGTTAGTGTTGAAAAACCACTTTTCGCACTTGTGTTAGTGTTGAAAAACCACTTTTCGCACTTGTGTTGGTGCAGGAAACCACTTTTGCACTTGTATTAGTGTGGAAAAAACACTTTTTGCACTTGTGATAGTGTTGAA
Organism: Myxine glutinosa; assembly: GCF_964187855.1. Classification (NCBI taxonomy): domain Eukaryota; kingdom Metazoa; phylum Chordata; class Myxini; order Myxiniformes; family Myxinidae; genus Myxine; species Myxine glutinosa. The sequence goes on from NW_027616529.1 coordinate 210,780, forward strand.
AAACCACTTTTCGCACTTGTGTTAGTGTTGAAAAACCACTTTTCGCACTTGTGTTGGTGCAGAAACCCCTTTTGCACTTGTATTAGTGTGGAAAAAACACTTTTCACACTTGTGTTAGTGTTGAAAAACCACTTTTCGCAATTGTGTTTGTGTTGAAAAACCACTTTTCGCACGTGTGTTGGTGCAGGAAACCACTTTTGCACTTGTATTAGTGTGGAAAAAACACTTTTTGCACTTGTGATAGTGTTGAAAAACCACTTTTCGCACTTGTGTTAGTGTTGAAAAACCACTTTTCGCACTTGTGTTGGTGCAGGAAACCCCTTTTGCACTTGTATTAGTGTGGAAAAAACACTTTTCACACTTGTGTTAGTGTTGAAAAACCACTTTTCACACTTGTGTTAGTGTTGAAAAACCACTTTTCGCACTTGTGTTGGTGCAGGAAACCCCTTTACACTTGTATTAGTGTGGAAAAAACACTTTTTGCACTTGTGATAGTGTTGAAAAACCACTTTTCGCACTTGTGTTAGTGTTGAAAAATCACTTTTCGCACTTGTGTTGGTGCAGGAAACCACTTTTGCACTTGTATTAGTGTGGAAAAAACACTTTTCACACTTGTGTTAGTGTTGAAAAACCACTTTTCGCAATTGTGTTTGTGTTGAAAAACCACTTTTCGCACTTGTGTTGGTGCAGGAAACCACTTTTGCACTTGTATTAGTGTGGAAAAAACACTTTTCACACTTGTGTTAGTGTTGAAAAACCACTTTTCACACTTGTGTTAGTGTTGAAAAACCACTTTTCGCACTTGTGTTAGTGTTGAAAAACCACTTTTCGCACTTGTGTTGGTGCAGGAAACCACTTTTGCACTTGTATTAGTGTGGACAAAACACTTTTTGCACTTGTGATAGTGTTGAAAAACCACTTTTCGCACTTGAGTTAGTGTTGAAAAACCACTTTTCGCACTTGTTTTGGTGTAGGAAACCAATTTTGCACTTGTATTAGTGTGGAAAAACCACTTTTCGCACTTGTGTTAGTGTTGAAAAACCACTTTTTGCACTTGTGTTAGTGTTGAAAAACCACTTTTCGCACTTGTGTTAGTGTTGAAAAACCACTTTTCGCACTTGTGTTGGTGCAGGAAACCACTTTTGCACTTGTATTCGCGTGGAAAAAACACTTTTTGCACTTGTGATAGTGTTGAAAAACCACTCTTCGCACTTGTGTTAGTGTTGAAAAACCACTTTTCGCACTTGTGTTGGTGCAGGAAACCACTTTTGCACTTGTATTAGTGTGGAAAAACCACTTTTCGCACTTGTGTTAGTGTTGAAAAAACACTTTTCGCACTTGTGTTAGTGTTGAAAAACCACTTTTCGCACTTGTGTTGGTGCAGGAAACCACTTTTGCACTTGTATTAGTGTGGAAAAATCACTTTTCGCACATGTGTTAGTGTTGAAAAACCACTTTTCGCACTTGTGTTAGTGTTGAAAAACCACTTTTCGCACTTGTGTTGGTGCAGGAAACCACTTTTGCACTTGTATTAGTGTGGAAAAAACACTTTTTGCACTTGTGATAGTGTTGAAAAACCACTTTTCACACTTGTGTTAGTGTTGAAAAACCACTTTTCGCACTTGTGTTGGTGCAGGAAACCACTTTTGCACTTGTATTAGTGTGGAAAAAACACTTTTTGCACTTGTGATAGTGTTGAAAAACCACTTTTCGCACTTGTGTTAGTGTTGAAAAACCACTTTTCGCACTTGTGTTAGTGTTGAAAAACCACTTTTCGCACTTGTGTTGGTGCAGGAAACCACTTTTGCACTTGTATTAGTGTGGAAAAACCACTTTTCGCACTTGTGTTAGTGTTGAAAAAGCACTTTTCGCACTTGTGTTGGTGCAGGAAACCACTTTTGCACTTGTATTAGTGTGGAAAAAACACTTTTTGCACTTGTGATAGTGTTGAAAAAACACTTTTCACACTTGTGTTAGTGTTGAAAAACCACTTTTCACACTTGTGTTAGTGTTGAAAAACCACTTTTCACACTTGTGTTAGTGTTGAAAAACCACTTTTCGCACTTGTGTTGGTGCAGGAAACCACTTTTGCACTTGTATTAGTGTGGACAAAACACTTTTTGCACTTGTGATAGTGTTGAAAAACCACTTTTCGCACTTGTGTTAGTGTTGAAAAACCACTTTTCGCACTTGTTTTGGTGTAGGAAACCAATTTTGCACTTGTATTAGTGTGGAAAAACCACTTTTCGCACTTGTGTTAGTGTTGAAAAACCACTTTTTGCACTTGTGTTAGTGTTGAAAAACCACTTTTCGAACTTGTGTTAGTGTTGAAAAACCACTTTTCGCACTTGTGTTGGTGCAGGAAACCACTTTTGCACTTGTATTCGCGTGGAAAAAACACTTTTTGCACTTGTGATAGTGTTGAAAAACCACTCTTCGCACTTGTGTTAGTGTTGAAAAACCACTTTTCGCACTTGTGTTGGTGCAGGAAACCACTTTTGCACTTGTATTAGTGTGGAAAAACCACTTTTCGCACTTGTGTTAGTGTTGAAAAAACACTTTTCGCACTTGTGTTAGTGTTGAAAAACCACTTTTTGCACTTGTGTTGGTGCAGGAAACCACTTTTGCACTTGTATTAGTGTGGAAAAAACACTTTTTGCACTTGTGATAGTGTTGAAAAACCACTTTTCACACTTGTGTTAGTGTTGAAAAACCACTTTTCGCACTTGTGTTGGTGCAGGAAACCACTTTTGCACTTGTATTAGTGTGGAAAAACCACTTTTCGCACTTGTGTTAGTGTTGAAAAACCACTTTTCGCACTTGTGTTAGTGTTGAAAAACCACTTTTCGCACTTGTGTTAGTGTTGAAAAACCACTTTTCGCACTTGTGTTGGTGCAGGAAACCACTTTTGCACTTGTATTAGTGTGGAAAAAACACTTTTCACACTTGTGTTAGTGTGGAAAAAACACTTTTCGCACTTGTGTTAGTATTGAAATACCACTTTTCGCACTTGTGTTAGTGTTGAAAAACCACTTTTTGCACTTGTGGTAGTGTTGAAAAACCACTTTTCGCACTTGTGTTAGTGTTGAAAAACCACTTTTCGCACTTGTGTTAGTGTTGAAAAACCACTTTTCGCACTTGTGTTGGTGCAGGAAACCACTTTTGCACTTGTATTAGTGTGGAAAAACCACTTTTCGCACTTGTGTTAGTGTTGAAAAAGCACTTTTCGCACTTGTGTTGGTGCAGGAAACCACTTTTGCACTTGTATTAGTGTGGAAAAAACACTTTTTGCACTTGTGATAGTGTTGAAAAACCACTTTTCGCACTTGTGTTAGTGTTGAAAAACCACTTTTCGCACTTGTGTTAGTGTTGAAAAACCACTTTTTGCACTTGTGGTAGTGTTGAAAAACCACTTTTCGCACTTGTGTTAGTGTTGAAAAACCACTTTTCGCACTTGTGTTAGTGTTGAAAAACCACTTTTCGCACTTGTGTTGGTGCAGGAAACCACTTTTGCACTTGTATTAGTGTGGAAAAACCACTTTTCGCACTTGTGTTAGTGTTGAAAAAGCACTTTTCGCACTTGTGTTGGTGCAGGAAACCACTTTTGCACTTGTATTAGTGTGGAAAAAACACTTTTTGCACTTGTGATAGTGTTGAAAAACCACTTTTCGCACTTGTGTTAGTGTTGAAAAACCACTTTTCGCACTTGTGTTAGTGTTGAAAAACCACTTTTCGCACTTGTGTTGGTGCAGGAAACCACTTTTGCACTTGTATTAGTGTGGAAAAAACACTTTTTGCACTTGTGATAGTGTTGAAAAACCACTTTTCGCACTTGTGTTAGTGTTGAAAAAGCACTTTTCGCACTTGTGTTGGTGCAGGAAACCACTTTTGCACTTGTATTAGTGTGGAAAAAACACTTTTTGCACTTGTGATAGTGTTGAAAAACCACTTTTCGCACTTGTGTTAGTGTTGAAAAACCACTTTTCGCACTTGTGTTGGTGCAGGAAACCACTTTTGCACTTGTATTAGTGTGGAAAAAACACTTTTCACACTTGTGTTAGTGTTGAAAAACCACTTTTCGCAATTGTGTTTGTGTTGAAAAACCACTTTTCGCACTTGTGTTGGTGCAGGAAACCACTTTTGCACTTGTATTAGTGTGGAAAAAACACTTTTCACACTTGTGTTAGTGTTGAAAAACCACTTTTCACACTTGTGTTAGTGTTGAAAAACCACTTTTCGCACTTGTGTTGGTGCAGGAAACCACTTTTGCACTCGTTTTAAGTGTGGAAAAAAGACTTTTTGCACTTGTGATAGTGTTGAAAAACCACTTTTCGCACTTGTGTTAGTGATGAAAAACCACTTTTCGCACTTGTGTTGGTGCAGGAAACCACTTTTGCACTTGTATTAGTGTGGAAAAAAGACTTTTTGCACTTGTGATAGTGTTGAAAAACCACTTTTAGCACTTGTGTTAGTGTTGTAAAAACACTTTTCGCACTTGTGTTAGTGTTGAAAAACCACTTTTCGCACTTGTGTTGGTGCAGGAAACCACTTTTGCACTTGTATTAGTGTGGAAAAAACACTTTTTGCACTTGTGATAGTGTTGAAAAACCACTTTTCGCACTTGTGTTAGTGTTGAAAAACCACTTTTCACACTTGTGTTAGTGTTGAAAAACCACTTTTCGCACTTGTGTTGGTGCAGGAAACCACTTTTGCACTTGTATTAGTGTGGAAAAAACACTTTTTGCACTTGTGATAGTGTTGAAAAACCACTTTTCGCACTTGTGTTAGTGTGGAAAAACCACTTTTCGCACTTGTGTTGGTGTTGAAAAACCACTTTTCGCACTTGTGTTAGTGTTGAAAAACCACTTTTTGCACTTGTGTTAGTGTTGAAAAACCACTTTTCGCACTTGTGTTGGTGCAAGAAAACACTTTTGCACTTGTATTAGTGTGGAAAAAACACTTTTTGCACTTGTGATAGTGTTGAAAAACCACTTTTCGCACTTGTGTTAGTGTTGAAAAACCACTTTTCGCACTTGTGTTAGTGTTGAAAAACCACTTTTCGCACTTGTGTTGGTGCAGGAAACCACTTTTGCACTTGTATTAGTGTGGAAAAAACACTTTTTGCACTTGTGATAGTGTTGAAAAACCACTTTTCGCACTTGTGTTAGTGTTGAAAAACCACTTTTCGCACTTGTGTTGGTGCAGAAACCCCTTTTGCACTTGTATTAGTGTGGAAAAAACACTTTTCACACTTGTGTTAGTGTTGAAAAACCACTTTTCGCAATTGTGTTTGTGTTGAAAAACCACTTTTCGCACGTGTGTTGGTGCAGGAAACCACTTTTGCACTTGTATTAGTGTGGAAAAAACACTTTTTGCACTTGTGATAGTGTTGAAAAACCACTTTTCGCACTTGTGTTAGTGTTGAAAAACCACTTTTCGCACTTGTGTTGGTGCAGGAAACCCCTTTTGCACTTGTATTAGTGTGGAAAAAACACTTTTCACACTTGTGTTAGTGTTGAAAAACCACTTTTCACACTTGTGTTAGTGTTGAAAAACCACTTTTCGCACTTGTGTTGGTGCAGGAAACCCCTTTACACTTGTATTAGTGTGGAAAAAACACTTTTTGCACTTGTGATAGTGTTGAAAAACCACTTTTCGCACTTGTGTTAGTGTTGAAAAATCACTTTTCGCACTTGTGTTGGTGCAGGAAACCACTTTTGCACTTGTATTAGTGTGGAAAAAACACTTTTCACACTTGTGTTAGTGTTGAAAAACCACTTTTCGCAATTGTGTTTGTGTTGAAAAACCACTTTTCGCACTTGTGTTGGTGCAGGAAACCACTTTTGCACTTGTATTAGTGTGGAAAAAACACTTTTCACACTTGTGTTAGTGTTGAAAAACCACTTTTCACACTTGTGTTAGTGTTGAAAAACCACTTTTCGCACTTGTGTTAGTGTTGAAAAACCACTTTTCGCACTTGTGTTGGTGCAGGAAACCACTTTTGCACTTGTATTAGTGTGGACAAAACACTTTTTGCACTTGTGATAGTGTTGAAAAACCACTTTTCGCACTTGAGTTAGTGTTGAAAAACCACTTTTCGCACTTGTTTTGGTGTAGGAAACCAATTTTGCACTTGTATTAGTGTGGAAAAACCACTTTTCGCACTTGTGTTAGTGTTGAAAAACCACTTTTTGCACTTGTGTTAGTGTTGAAAAACCACTTTTCGCACTTGTGTTAGTGTTGAAAAACCACTTTTCGCACTTGTGTTGGTGCAGGAAACCACTTTTGCACTTGTATTCGCGTGGAAAAAACACTTTTTGCACTTGTGATAGTGTTGAAAAACCACTCTTCGCACTTGTGTTAGTGTTGAAAAACCACTTTTCGCACTTGTGTTGGTGCAGGAAACCACTTTTGCACTTGTATTAGTGTGGAAAAACCACTTTTCGCACTTGTGTTAGTGTTGAAAAAACACTTTTCGCACTTGTGTTAGTGTTGAAAAACCACTTTTCGCACTTGTGTTGGTGCAGGAAACCACTTTTGCACTTGTATTAGTGTGGAAAAATCACTTTTCGCACATGTGTTAGTGTTGAAAAACCACTTTTCGCACTTGTGTTAGTGTTGAAAAACCACTTTTCGCACTTGTGTTGGTGCAGGAAACCACTTTTGCACTTGTATTAGTGTGGAAAAAACACTTTTTGCACTTGTGATAGTGTTGAAAAACCACTTTTCACACTTGTGTTAGTGTTGAAAAACCACTTTTCGCACTTGTGTTGGTGCAGGAAACCACTTTTGCACTTGTATTAGTGTGGAAAAAACACTTTTTGCACTTGTGATAGTGTTGAAAAACCACTTTTCGCACTTGTGTTAGTGTTGAAAAACCACTTTTCGCACTTGTGTTAGTGTTGAAAAACCACTTTTCGCACTTGTGTTGGTGCAGGAAACCACTTTTGCACTTGTATTAGTGTGGAAAAACCACTTTTCGCACTTGTGTTAGTGTTGAAAAAGCACTTTTCGCACTTGTGTTGGTGCAGGAAACCACTTTTGCACTTGTATTAGTGTGGAAAAAACACTTTTTGCACTTGTGATAGTGTTGAAAAAACACTTTTCACACTTGTGTTAGTGTTGAAAAACCACTTTTCACACTTGTGTTAGTGTTGAAAAACCACTTTTCACACTTGTGTTAGTGTTGAAAAACCACTTTTCGCACTTGTGTTGGTGCAGGAAACCACTTTTGCACTTGTATTAGTGTGGACAAAACACTTTTTGCACTTGTGATAGTGTTGAAAAACCACTTTTCGCACTTGAGTTAGTGTTGAAAAACCACTTTTCGCACTTGTTTTGGTGTAGGAAACCAATTTTGCACTTGTATTAGTGTGGAAAAACCACTTTTCGCACTTGTGTTAGTGTTGAAAAACCACTTTTTGCACTTGTGTTAGTGTTGAAAAACCACTTTTCGAACTTGTGTTAGTGTTGAAAAACCACTTTTCGCACTTGTGTTGGTGCAGGAAACCACTTTTGCACTTGTATTCGCGTGGAAAAAACACTTTTTGCACTTGTGATAGTGTTGAAAAACCACTCTTCGCACTTGTGTTAGTGTTGAAAAACCACTTTTCGCACTTGTGTTGGTGCAGGAAACCACTTTTGCACTTGTATTAGTGTGGAAAAACCACTTTTCGCACTTGTGTTAGTGTTGAAAAAACACTTTTCGCACTTGTGTTAGTGTTGAAAAACCACTTTTTGCACTTGTGTTGGTGCAGGAAACCACTTTTGCACTTGTATTAGTGTGGAAAAAACACTTTTTGCACTTGTGATAGTGTTGAAAAACCACTTTTCACACTTGTGTTAGTGTTGAAAAACCACTTTTCGCACTTGTGTTGGTGCAGGAAACCACTTTTGCACTTGTATTAGTGTGGAAAAACCACTTTTCGCACTTGTGTTAGTGTTGAAAAACCACTTTTCGCACTTGTGTTAGTGTTGAAAAACCACTTTTCGCACTTGTGTTAGTGTTGAAAAACCACTTTTCGCACTTGTGTTGGTGCAGGAAACCACTTTTGCACTTGTATTAGTGTGGAAAAAACACTTTTCACACTTGTGTTAGTGTGGAAAAAACACTTTTCGCACTTGTGTTAGTATTGAAATACCACTTTTCGCACTTGTGTTAGTGTTGAAAAACCACTTTTTGCACTTGTGGTAGTGTTGAAAAACCACTTTTCGCACTTGTGTTAGTGTTGAAAAACCACTTTTCGCACTTGTGTTAGTGTTGAAAAACCACTTTTCGCACTTGTGTTGGTGCAGGAAACCACTTTTGCACTTGTATTAGTGTGGAAAAACCACTTTTCGCACTTGTGTTAGTGTTGAAAAAGCACTTTTCGCACTTGTGTTGGTGCAGGAAACCACTTTTGCACTTGTATTAGTGTGGAAAAAACACTTTTTGCACTTGTGATAGTGTTGAAAAACCACTTTTCGCACTTGTGTTAGTGTTGAAAAACCACTTTTCGCACTTGTGTTAGTGTTGAAAAACCACTTTTTGCACTTGTGGTAGTGTTGAAAAACCACTTTTCGCACTTGTGTTAGTGTTGAAAAACCACTTTTCGCACTTGTGTTAGTGTTGAAAAACCACTTTTCGCACTTGTGTTGGTGCAGGAAACCACTTTTGCACTTGTATTAGTGTGGAAAAACCACTTTTCGCACTTGTGTTAGTGTTGAAAAAGCACTTTTCGCACTTGTGTTGGTGCAGGAAACCACTTTTGCACTTGTATTAGTGTGGAAAAAACACTTTTTGCACTTGTGATAGTGTTGAAAAACCACTTTTCGCACTTGTGTTAGTGTTGAAAAACCACTTTTCGCACTTGTGTTAGTGTTGAAAAACCACTTTTCGCACTTGTGTTGGTGCAGGAAACCACTTTTGCACTTGTATTAGTGTGGAAAAAACACTTTTTGCACTTGTGATAGTGTTGAAAAACCACTTTTCGCACTTGTGTTAGTGTTGAAAAAGCACTTTTCGCACTTGTGTTGGTGCAGGAAACCACTTTTGCACTTGTATTAGTGTGGAAAAAACACTTTTTGCACTTGTGATAGTGTTGAAAAACCACTTTTCGCACTTGTGTTAGTGTTGAAAAACCACTTTTCGCACTTGTGTTGGTGCAGGAAACCACTTTTGCACTTGTATTAGTGTGGAAAAAACACTTTTCACACTTGTGTTAGTGTTGAAAAACCACTTTTCGCAATTGTGTTTGTGTTGAAAAACCACTTTTCGCACTTGTGTTGGTGCAGGAAACCACTTTTGCACTTGTATTAGTGTGGAAAAAACACTTTTCACACTTGTGTTAGTGTTGAAAAACCACTTTTCACACTTGTGTTAGTGTTGAAAAACCACTTTTCGCACTTGTGTTGGTGCAGGAAACCACTTTTGCACTCGTTTTAAGTGTGGAAAAAAGACTTTTTGCACTTGTGATAGTGTTGAAAAACCACTTTTCGCACTTGTGTTAGTGATGAAAAACCACTTTTCGCACTTGTGTTGGTGCAGGAAACCACTTTTGCACTTGTATTAGTGTGGAAAAAAGACTTTTTGCACTTGTGATAGTGTTGAAAAACCACTTTTAGCACTTGTGTTAGTGTTGTAAAAACACTTTTCGCACTTGTGTTAGTGTTGAAAAACCACTTTTCGCACTTGTGTTGGTGCAGGAAACCACTTTTGCACTTGTATTAGTGTGGAAAAAACACTTTTTGCACTTGTGATAGTGTTGAAAAACCACTTTTCGCACTTGTGTTAGTGTTGAAAAACCACTTTTCACACTTGTGTTAGTGTTGAAAAACCACTTTTCGCACTTGTGTTGGTGCAGGAAACCACTTTTGCACTTGTATTAGTGTGGAAAAAACACTTTTTGCACTTGTGATAGTGTTGAAAAACCACTTTTCGCACTTGTGTTAGTGTGGAAAAACCACTTTTCGCACTTGTGTTGGTGTTGAAAAACCACTTTTCGCACTTGTGTTAGTGTTGAAAAACCACTTTTTGCACTTGTGTTAGTGTTGAAAAACCACTTTTCGCACTTGTGTTGGTGCAAGAAAACACTTTTGCACTTGTATTAGTGTGGAAAAAACACTTTTTGCACTTGTGATAGTGTTGAAAAACCACTTTTCGCACTTGTGTTAGTGTTGAAAAACCACTTTTCGCACTTGTGTTAGTGTTGAAAAACCACTTTTCGCACTTGTGTTGGTGCAGGAAACCACTTTTGCACTTGTATTAGTGTGGAAAAAACACTTTTTGCACTTGTGATAGTGTTGAAAAACCACTTTTCGCACTTGTGTTAGTGTTGAAAAACCACTTTTCGCACTTGTGTTGGTGCAGAAACCCCTTTTGCACTTGTATTAGTGTGGAAAAAACACTTTTCACACTTGTGTTAGTGTTGAAAAACCACTTTTCGCAATTGTGTTTGTGTTGAAAAACCACTTTTCGCACGTGTGTTGGTGCAGGAAACCACTTTTGCACTTGTATTAGTGTGGAAAAAACACTTTTTGCACTTGTGATAGTGTTGAAAAACCACTTTTCGCACTTGTGTTAGTGTTGAAAAACCACTTTTCGCACTTGTGTTGGTGCAGGAAACCCCTTTTGCACTTGTATTAGTGTGGAAAAAACACTTTTCACACTTGTGTTAGTGTTGAAAAACCACTTTTCACACTTGTGTTAGTGTTGAAAAACCACTTTTCGCACTTGTGTTGGTGCAGGAAACCCCTTTACACTTGTATTAGTGTGGAAAAAACACTTTTTGCACTTGTGATAGTGTTGAAAAACCACTTTTCGCACTTGTGTTAGTGTTGAAAAATCACTTTTCGCACTTGTGTTGGTGCAGGAAACCACTTTTGCACTTGTATTAGTGTGGAAAAAACACTTTTCACACTTGTGTTAGTGTTGAAAAACCACTTTTCGCAATTGTGTTTGTGTTGAAAAACCACTTTTCGCACTTGTGTTGGTGCAGGAAACCACTTTTGCACTTGTATTAGTGTGGAAAAAACACTTTTCACACTTGTGTTAGTGTTGAAAAACCACTTTTCACACTTGTGTTAGTGTTGAAAAACCACTTTTCGCACTTGTGTTAGTGTTGAAAAACCACTTTTCGCACTTGTGTTGGTGCAGGAAACCACTTTTGCACTTGTATTAGTGTGGACAAAACACTTTTTGCACTTGTGATAGTGTTGAAAAACCACTTTTCGCACTTGAGTTAGTGTTGAAAAACCACTTTTCGCACTTGTTTTGGTGTAGGAAACCAATTTTGCACTTGTATTAGTGTGGAAAAACCACTTTTCGCACTTGTGTTAGTGTTGAAAAACCACTTTTTGCACTTGTGTTAGTGTTGAAAAACCACTTTTCGCACTTGTGTTAGTGTTGAAAAACCACTTTTCGCACTTGTGTTGGTGCAGGAAACCACTTTTGCACTTGTATTCGCGTGGAAAAAACACTTTTTGCACTTGTGATAGTGTTGAAAAACCACTCTTCGCACTTGTGTTAGTGTTGAAAAACCACTTTTCGCACTTGTGTTGGTGCAGGAAACCACTTTTGCACTTGTATTAGTGTGGAAAAACCACTTTTCGCACTTGTGTTAGTGTTGAAAAAACACTTTTCGCACTTGTGTTAGTGTTGAAAAACCACTTTTCGCACTTGTGTTGGTGCAGGAAACCACTTTTGCACTTGTATTAGTGTGGAAAAATCACTTTTCGCACATGTGTTAGTGTTGAAAAACCACTTTTCGCACTTGTGTTAGTGTTGAAAAACCACTTTTCGCACTTGTGTTGGTGCAGGAAACCACTTTTGCACTTGTATTAGTGTGGAAAAAACACTTTTTGCACTTGTGATAGTGTTGAAAAACCACTTTTCACACTTGTGTTAGTGTTGAAAAACCACTTTTCGCACTTGTGTTGGTGCAGGAAACCACTTTTGCACTTGTATTAGTGTGGAAAAAACACTTTTTGCACTTGTGATAGTGTTGAAAAACCACTTTTCGCACTTGTGTTAGTGTTGAAAAACCACTTTTCGCACTTGTGTTAGTGTTGAAAAACCACTTTTCGCACTTGTGTTGGTGCAGGAAACCACTTTTGCACTTGTATTAGTGTGGAAAAACCACTTTTCGCACTTGTGTTAGTGTTGAAAAAGCACTTTTCGCACTTGTGTTGGTGCAGGAAACCACTTTTGCACTTGTATTAGTGTGGAAAAAACACTTTTTGCACTTGTGATAGTGTTGAAAAACCACTTTTCGCACTTGTGTTAGTGTTGAAAAACCACTTTTCGCACTTGTGTTAGTGTTGAAAAACCACTTTTCGCACTTGTGTTGGTGCAGGAAACCACTTTTGCACTTGTATTAGTGTGGAAAAAACACTTTTTGCACTTGTGATAGTGTTGAGAAACCACTTTTCGCACTTGTGTTAGTGTTGAAAAAGCACTTTTCGCACTTGTGTTGGTGCAGGAAACCACTTTTGCACTTGTATTAGTGTGGAAAAAACACTTTTTGCACTTGTGATAGTGTTGAAAAACCACTTTTCGCACTTGTGTTAGTGTTGAAAAACCACTTTTCGCACTTGTGTTGGTGCAGGAAACCACTTTTGCACTTGTATTAGTGTGGAAAAAACACTTTTTGCACTTGTGATAGTGTTGAAAAACCACTTTTCGCACTTGTGTTAGTGTTGAAAAACCACTTTTCGCACTTGTGTTGGTGCAGGAAACCACTTTTGCACTTGCATTAGTGTGGAAAAAACACTTTTCACACTTGTGTTAGTGTTGAAAAACCACTTTTCGCAATTGTGTTTGTGTTGAAAAACCACTTTTCGCACTTGTGTTGGTGCAGGAAACCACTTTTGCACTTGTATTAGTGTGGAAAAAACACTTTTCACACTTGTGTTAGTGTTGAAAAACCACTTTTCACACTTGTGTTAGTGTTGAAAAACCACTTTTCACACTTGTGTTAGTGTTGAAAAACCACTTTTCGCACTTGTGTTGGTGCAGGAAACCACTTTTGCACTTGTATTAGTGTGGACAAAACACTTTTTGCACTTGTGATAGTGTTGAAAAACCACTTTTCGCACTTGAGTTAGTGTTGAAAAACCACTTTTCGCACTTGTTTTGGTGTAGGAAACCAATTTTGCACTTGTATTAGTGTGGAAAAACCACTTTTCGCACTTGTGTTAGTGTTGAAAAACCACTTTTTGCACTTGTGTTAGTGTTGAAAAACCACTTTTCGAACTTGTGTTAGTGTTGAAAAACCACTTTTCGCACTTGTGTTGGTGCAGGAAACCACTTTTGCACTTGTATTCGCGTGGAAAAAACACTTTTTGCACTTGTGATAGTGTTGAAAAACCACTCTTCGCACTTGTGTTAGTGTTGAAAAACCACTTTTCGCACTTGTGTTGGTGCAGGAAACCACTTTTGCACTTGTATTAGTGTGGAAAAACCACTTTTCGCACTTGTGTTAGTGTTGAAAAAACACTTTTCGCACTTGTGTTAGTGTTGAAAAACCACTTTTTGCACTTGTGTTGGTGCAGGAAACCACTTTTGCACTTGTATTAGTGTGGAAAAAACACTTTTTGCACTTGTGATAGTGTTGAAAAACCACTTTTCACACTTGTGTTAGTGTTGAAAAACCACTTTTCGCACTTGTGTTGGTGCAGGAAACCACTTTTGCACTTGTATTAGTGTGGAAAAACCACTTTTCGCACTTGTGTTAGTGTTGAAAAACCACTTTTCGCACTTGTGTTAGTGTTGAAAAACCACTTTTCGCACTTGTGTTAGTGTTGAAAAACCACTTTTCGCACTTGTGTTGGTGCAGGAAACCACTTTTGCACTTGTATTAGTGTGGAAAAAACACTTTTCACACTTGTGTTAGTGTGGAAAAAACACTTTTCGCACTTGTGTTAGTATTGAAATACCACTTTTCGCACTTGTGTTAGTGTTGAAAAACCACTTTTTGCACTTGTGGTAGTGTTGAAAAACCACTTTTCGCACTTGTGTTAGTGTTGAAAAACCACTTTTCGCACTTGTGTTAGTGTTGAAAAACCACTTTTCGCACTTGTGTTGGTGCAGGAAACCACTTTTGCACTTGTATTAGTGTGGAAAAACCACTTTTCGCACTTGTGTTAGTGTTGAAAAAGCACTTTTCGCACTTGTGTTGGTGCAGGAAACCACTTTTGCACTTGTATTAGTGTGGAAAAAACACTTTTTGCACTTGTGATAGTGTTGAAAAACCACTTTTCGCACTTGTGTTAGTGTTGAAAAACCACTTTTCGCACTTGTGTTAGTGTTGAAAAACCACTTTTTGCACTTGTGGTAGTGTTGAAAAACCACTTTTCGCACTTGTGTTAGTGTTGAAAAACCACTTTTCGCACTTGTGTTAGTGTTGAAAAACCACTTTTCGCACTTGTGTTGGTGCAGGAAACCACTTTTGCACTTGTATTAGTGTGGAAAAACCACTTTTCGCACTTGTGTTAGTGTTGAAAAAGCACTTTTCGCACTTGTGTTGGTGCAGGAAACCACTTTTGCACTTGTATTAGTGTGGAAAAAACACTTTTTGCACTTGTGATAGTGTTGAAAAACCACTTTTCGTACTTGTGTTAGTGTTGAAAAACCACTTTTCGCACTTGTGTTAGTGTTGAAAAACCACTTTTCGCACTTGTGTTGGTGCAGGAAACCACTTTTGCACTTGTATTAGTGTGGAAAAAACACTTTTTGCACTTGTGATAGTGTTGAAAAACCACTTTTCGCACTTGTGTTAGTGTTGAAAAAGCACTTTTCGCACTTGTGTTGGTGCAGGAAACCACTTTTGCACTTGTATTAGTGTGGAAAAAACACTTTTTGCACTTGTGATAGTGTTGAAAAACCACTTTTCGCACTTGTGTTAGTGTTGAAAAACCACTTTTCGCACTTGTGTTGGTGCAGGAAACCACTTTTGCACTTGTATTAGTGTGGAAAAAACACTTTTCACACTTGTGTTAGTGTTGAAAAACCACTTTTCGCAATTGTGTTTGTGTTGAAAAACCACTTTTCGCACTTGTGTTGGTGCAGGAAACCACTTTTGCACTTGTATTAGTGTGGAAAAAACACTTTTCACACTTGTGTTAGTGTTGAAAAACCACTTTTCACACTTGTGTTAGTGTTGAAAAACCACTTTTCGCACTTGTGTTGGTGCAGGAAACCACTTTTGCACTCGTTTTAAGTGTGGAAAAAAGACTTTTTGCACTTGTGATAGTGTTGAAAAACCACTTTTCGCACTTGTGTTAGTGATGAAAAACCACTTTTCGCACTTGTGTTGGTGCAGGAAACCACTTTTGCACTTGTATTAGTGTGGAAAAAAGACTTTTTGCACTTGTGATAGTGTTGAAAAACCACTTTTAGCACTTGTGTTAGTGTTGTAAAAACACTTTTCGCACTTGTGTTAGTGTTGAAAAACCACTTTTCGCACTTGTGTTGGTGCAGGAAACCACTTTTGCACTTGTATTAGTGTGGAAAAAAGACTTTTTGCACTTGTGATAGTGTTGAAAAACCACTTTTAGCACTTGTGTTAGTGTTGTAAAAACACTTTTCACACTTGTGTTGGTGCAGGAAACCACTTTTGCACATGTATTAGTGTGGAAAAATCACTTTTCGCACATGTGTTAGTGTTGAAAAACCACTTTTCGCAATTGTGTTAGTGTTGAAAAACCACTTTTCGCAGTTGTGTTGGTGCAGGAAACCACTTTTGCACTTGTATTAGTGTGGAAAAAACACTTTTTGCACTTGTGATAGTGTTGAAAAACCACTTTTCGCACTTGTGTTAGTGTTGAAAAACCACTTTTCACACTTGTGTTGGTGCAGGAAACCACTTTTGCACTTGTATTAGTGTGGAAAAACCACTTTTCGCACATGTGTTAGTGTTGAAAAACCACTTTTTGCACTTGTGTTAGTGTTGAAAAACCACTTTTCGCACTTGTGTTAGTGTTGAAAAACCACTTTTCGCACTTGTGTTGGTGCAGGAAACCACTTTTGCACTTGTATTAGTGTGGAAAAAACACTTTTCGCACTTGTATTAGTGTGGAAAAAACACTTTTTGCACTTGTGATAGTGTTGAAATACCACTTTTCGCACTTGTGATAGTGTTGAAAAACCACTTTTCGCACTTGTGTTGGTGCAGGAAACCACTTTTGCACTTGTATTAGTGTGGAAAAAACACTTTTTGCACTTGTGATATTGTTGAAAAACCACTTTTCGCACTTGTGTTGGTGCAGGAAACCACTTTTGCACTTGTATTAGTGTGGAAAAACCACTTTTCGCACTTGTGTTAGTGTTGAAAAACCACTTTTCGCACTTGTGTTAGTGTTGATAAACCACTTTTCGCACTTGTGTTGGTGCAGGAAACCACTTTTGCACTTGAATTAGTGTGGAAAAAACACTTTTTGCACTTGTGATAGTGTTGAAAAACCACTTTTCGCACTTGTGTTAGTGTTGAAAAAGCACTTTTCGCACTTGTGTTGGTGCAGGAAACCACTTTTGCACTTGTATTAGTGTGGAAAAAACACTTTTTGCACTTGTGATAGTGTTGAAAAACCACTTTTCGCACTTGTGTTAGTGTTGATAAACCACTTTTCGCACTTGTGTTGGTGCAGGAAACCACTTTTGCACTTGTATTAGTGTGGAAAAAACACTTTTTGCACTTGTGATAGTGTTGAAAAACCACTTTTCGCACTTGTGTTAGTGTTGAAAAACCACTTTTCGCACTTGTGTTGGTGCAGGAAACCACTTTTGCACTTGTATTAGTGTGGAAAAAACACTTTTCACACTTGTGTTAGTGTTGAAAAACCACTTTTCGCAATTGTGTTTGTGTTGAAAAACCACTTTTCGCACTTGTGTTGGTGCAGGAAACCACTTTTGCACTTGTATTAGTGTGGAAAAAACACTTTTCACACTTGTGTTAGTGTTGAAAAACCACTTTTCACACTTGTGTTAGTGTTGAAAAACCACTTTTCACACTTGTGTTAGTGTTGAAAAACCACTTTTCGCACTTGTGTTGGTGCAGGAAACCACTTTTGCACTTGTATTAGTGTGGAAAAAAGACTTTTTGCACTTGTGATAGTGTTGAAAAACCACTTTTAGCACTTGTGTTAGTGTTGTAAAAACACTTTTCGCACTTGTGTTAGTGTTGAAAAACCACTTTTCGCACTTGTGTTGGTGCAGGAAACCACTTTTGCACTTGTATTAGTGTGGAAAAAAAGACTTTTTGCACTTGTGATAGTGTTGAAAAACCACTTTTAGCACTTGTGTTAGTGTTGTAAAAACACTTCTCACACTTGTGTTGGTGCAGGAAACCACTTTTGCACATGTATTAGTGTGGAAAAATCACTTTTCGCACATGTGTTAGTGTTGAAAAACCACTTTTCGCAATTGTGTTAGTGTTGAAAAACCACTTTTCGCAGTTGTGTTGGTGCAGGAAACCACTTTTGCACTTGTATTAGTGTGGAAAAAACACTTTTTGCACTTGTGATAGTGTTGAAAAACCACTTTTCGCACTTGTGTTAGTGTTGAAAAACCACTTTTCACACTTGTGTTGGTGCAGGAAACCACTTTTGCACTTGTATTAGTGTGGAAAAACCACTTTTCGCACATGTGTTAGTGTTGAAAAACCACTTTTTGCACTTGTGTTAGTGTTGAAAAACCACTTTTCGCACTTGTGTTAGTGTTGAAAAACCACTTTTCGCACTTGTGTTGGTGCAGGAAACCACTTTTGCACTTGTATTAGTGTGGAAAAAACACTTTTCGCACTTGTATTAGTGTGGAAAAAACACTTTTTGCACTTGTGATAGTGTTGAAATACCACTTTTCGCACTTGTGTTAGTGTTGAAAAACCACTTTTCGCACTTGTGTTGGTGCAGGAAACCACTTTTGCACTTGTATTAGTGTGGAAAAAACACTTTTTGCACTTGTGATATTGTTGAAAAACCACTTTTCGCACTTGTGTTGGTGCAGGAAACCACTTTTGCACTTGTATTAGTGTGGAAAAACCACTTTTCGCACTTGTGTTAGTGTTGAAAAACCACTTTTCGCACTTGTGTTAGTGTTGAAAAACCACTTTTCACACCTGTGTTGGTGCAGGAAACCACTTTTGCACTTGTATTACTGTGGAAAAAACACTTTTCGCACTTGTGTTAGTGTTGAAAAACCACTTTTCGCACTTGTGTTGGTGCAGGAAACCACTTTTGCACTTGTATTAGTGTGGAAAAAACACTTTTCACACTTGTGTTAGTGTGGAAAAAACACTTTTCGCACTTGTGTTAGTATTGAAATACCACTTTTCGCACTTGTGTTAGTGTTGAAAAACCACTTTTTGCACTTGTGGTAGTGTTGAAAAACCACTTTTCGCACTTGTGTTAGTGTTGAAAAACCACTTTTCGCACTTGTGTTAGTGTTGAAAAACCACTTTTCGCACTTGTGTTGGTGCAGGAAACCACTTTTGCACTTGTATTAGTGTGGAAAAACCACTTTTCGCACTTGTGTTAGTGTTGAAAAAGCACTTTTCGCACTTGTGTTGGTGCAGGAAACCACTTTTGCACTTGTATTAGTGTGGAAAAAACACTTTTTGCACTTGTGATAGTGTTGAAAAACCACTTTTCGCACTTGTGTTAGTGTTGAAAAACCACTTTTCGCACTTGTGTTAGTGTTGAAAAACCACTTTTTGCACTTGTGGTAGTGTTGAAAAACCACTTTTCGCACTTGTGTTAGTGTTGAAAAACCACTTTTCGCACTTGTGTTAGTGTTGAAAAACCACTTTTCGCACTTGTGTTGGTGCAGGAAACCACTTTTGCACTTGTATTAGTGTGGAAAAACCACTTTTCGCACTTGTGTTAGTGTTGAAAAAGCACTTTTCGCACTTGTGTTGGTGCAGGAAACCACTTTTGCACTTGTATTAGTGTGGAAAAAACACTTTTTGCACTTGTGATAGTGTTGAAAAACCACTTTTCGCACTTGTGTTAGTGTTGAAAAACCACTTTTCGCACTTGTGTTAGTGTTGAAAAACCACTTTTCGCACTTGTGTTGGTGCAGGAAACCACTTTTGCACTTGTATTAGTGTGGAAAAAACACTTTTTGCACTTGTGATAGTGTTGAAAAACCACTTTTCGCACTTGTGTTAGTGTTGAAAAAGCACTTTTCGCACTTGTGTTGGTGCAGGAAACCACTTTTGCACTTGTATTAGTGTGGAAAAAACACTTTTTGCACTTGTGATAGTGTTGAAAAACCACTTTTCGCACTTGTGTTAGTGTTGAAAAACCACTTTTCGCACTTGTGTTGGTGCAGGAAACCACTTTTGCACTTGTATTAGTGTGGAAAAAACACTTTTCACACTTGTGTTAGTGTTGAAAAACCACTTTTCGCAATTGTGTTTGTGTTGAAAAACCACTTTTCGCACTTGTGTTGGTGCAGGAAACCACTTTTGCACTTGTATTAGTGTGGAAAAAACACTTTTCACACTTGTGTTAGTGTTGAAAAACCACTTTTCACACTTGTGTTAGTGTTGAAAAACCACTTTTCGCACTTGTGTTGGTGCAGGAAACCACTTTTGCACTCGTTTTAAGTGTGGAAAAAAGACTTTTTGCACTTGTGATAGTGTTGAAAAACCACTTTTCGCACTTGTGTTAGTGTTGAAAAACCACTTTTCGCACTTGTGTTGGTGCAGGAAACCACTTTTGCACTTGTATTAGTGTGGAAAAATCACTTTTCGCACATGTGTTAGTGTTGAAAAACCACTTTTCGCACTTGTGTTGGTGCAGGAAACCACTTTTGCACTTGTATTAGTGTGGAAAAAACACTTTTTGCACTTGTGATAGTGTTGAAAAACCACTTTTCGCACTTGTGTTAGTGTTGAAAAACCACTTTTCGCACTTGTGTTAGTGTTGAAAAACCACTTTTCGCACTTGTGTTGGTGCAGGAAACCACTTTTGCACTTGTATTAGTGTGGAAAAATCACTTTTCGCACTTGTGTTAGTGTTGAAAAACCACTTTTCGCACTTGTGTTGGTGCAGGAAACCACTTTTGCACTTGTATTAGTGTGGAAAAAACACTTTTTGCACTTGTGATAGTGTTGAAAAACCACTTTTCACACTTGTGTTAGTGTTGAAAAACCACTTTTCGCACTTGTGTTGGTGCAGGAAACCACTTTTGCACTTGTATTAGTGTGCAAAAAAACACTTTTTGCACTTGTGATAGTGTTGAAAAACCACTTTTCGCACTTGTGTTAGTGTTGAAAAACCACTTTTCGCACTTGTGTTAGTGTTGAAAAACCACTTTTCGCACTTGTGTTGGTGCAGGAAACCACTTTTGCACTTGTATTAGTGTGGAAAAACCACTTTTCGCACTTGTGTTAGTGTTGAAAAAGCACTTTTCGCACTTGTGTTGGTGCAGGAAACCACTTTTGCACTTGTATTAGTGTGGAAAAAACACTTTTTGCACTTGTGATAGTGTTGAAAAACCACTTTTCGCACTTGTGTTAGTGTTGAAAAACCACTTTTCGCACTTGTGTTAGTGTTGAAAAACCACTTTTCGCATTTGTGTTGGTGCAGGAAACCACTTTTGCACTTGTATTAGTGTGGAAAAAACACTTTTTGCACTTGTGATAGTGTTGAAAAACCACTTTTCGCACTTGTGTTAGTGTTGAAAAAGCACTTTTCGCACTTGTGTTGGTGCAGGAAACCACTTTTGCACTTGTATTAGTGTGGAAAAAACACTTTTTGCACTTGTGATAGTGTTGAAAAACCACTTTTCGCACTTGTGTTAGTGTTGATAAACCACTTTTCGCACTTGTGTTGGTGCAGGAAACCACTTTTGCACTTGTATTAGTGTGGAAAAAACACTTTTTGCACTTGTGATAGTGTTGAAAAACCACTTTTCGCACTTGTGTTAGTGTTGAAAAACCACTTTTCGCACTTGTGTTGGTGCAGGAAACCACTTTTGCACTTGTATTAGTGTGGAAAAAACACTTTTCACACTTGTGTTAGTGTTGAAAAACCACTTTTCGCAATTGTGTTTGTGTTGAAAAACCACTTTTCGCACTTGTGTTGGTGCAGGAAACCACTTTTGCACTTGTATTAGTGTGGAAAAAACACTTTTCACACTTGTGTTAGTGTTGAAAAACCACTTTTCACACTTGTGTTAGTGTTGAAAAACCACTTTTCACACTTGTGTTAGTGTTGAAAAACCACTTTTCGCACTTGTGTTGGTGCAGGAAACCACTTTTGCACTTGTATTAGTGTGGAAAAAAGACTTTTTGCACTTGTGATAGTGTTGAAAAACCACTTTTAGCACTTGTGTTAGTGTTGTAAAAACACTTTTCGCACTTGTGTTAGTGTTGAAAAACCACTTTTCGCACTTGTGTTGGTGCAGGAAACCACTTTTGCACTTGTATTAGTGTGTAAAAAAGACTTTTTGCACTTGTGATAGTGTTGAAAAACCACTTTTAGCACTTGTGTTAGTGTTGTAAAAACACTTTTCACACTTGTGTTGGTGCAGGAAACCACTTTTGCACATGTATTAGTGTGGAAAAATCACTTTTCGCACATGTGTTAGTGTTGAAAAACCACTTTTCGCAATTGTGTTAGTGTTGAAAAACCACTTTTCGCAGTTGTGTTGGTGCAGGAAACCACTTTTGCACTTGTATTAGTGTGGAAAAAACACTTTTTGCACTTGTGATAGTGTTGAAAAACCACTTTTCGCACTTGTGTTAGTGTTGAAAAACCACTTTTCACACTTGTGTTGGTGCAGGAAACCACTTTTGCACTTGTATTAGTGTGGAAAAAACACTTTTTGCACTTGTGATAGTGTTGAAAAACCACTTTTCGCACTTGTGTTAGTGTTGAAAAAGCACTTTTCGCACTTGTGTTGGTGCAGGAAACCACTTTTGCACTTGTATTAGTGTGGAAAAAACACTTTTTGCACTTGTGATAGTGTTGAAAAACCACTTTTCGCACTTGTGTTAGTGTTGAAAAACCACTTTTCGCACTTGTGTTGGTGCAGGAAACCACTTTTGCACTTGTATTAGTGTGGAAAAAACACTTTTCACACTTGTGTTAGTGTTGAAAAACCACTTTTCGCAATTGTGTTTGTGTTGAAAAACCACTTTTCGCACTTGTGTTGGTGCAGGAAACCACTTTTGCACTTGTATTAGTGTGGAAAAAACACTTTTCACACTTGTGTTAGTGTTGAAAAACCACTTTTCACACTTGTGTTAGTGTTGAAAAACCACTTTTCGCACTTGTGTTGGTGCAGGAAACCACTTTTGCACTCGTTTTAAGTGTGGAAAAAAGACTTTTTGCACTTGTGATAGTGTTGAAAAACCACTTTTCGCACTTGTGTTAGTGTTGAAAAACCACTTTTCGCACTTGTGTTGGTGCAGGAAACCACTTTTGCACTTGTATTAGTGTGGAAAAATCACTTTTCGCACATGTGTTAGTGTTGAAACACCACTTTTCGCACTTGTGTTAGTGTTGAAAAACCACTTTTCGCACTTGTGTTGGTGCAGGAAACCACTTTTGCACTTGTATTAGTGTGGAAAAAACACTTTTTGCACTTGTGATAGTGTTGAAAAACCACTTTTCACACTTGTGTTAGTGTTGAAAAACCACTTTTCGCACTTGTGTTGGTGCAGGAAACCACTTTTGCACTTGTATTAGTGTGCAAAAAAACACTTTTTGCACTTGTGATAGTGTTGAAAAACCACTTTTCGCACTTGTGTTAGTGTTGAAAAACCACTTTTCGCACTTGTGTTAGTGTTGAAAAACCACTTTTCGCACTTGTGTTGGTGCAGGAAACCACTTTTGCACTTGTATTAGTGTGGAAAAACCACTTTTCGCACTTGTGTTAGTGTTGAAAAAGCACTTTTCGCACTTGTGTTGGTGCAGGAAACCACTTTTGCACTTGTATTAGTGTGGAAAAAACACTTTTTGCACTTGTGATAGTGTTGAAAAACCACTTTTCGCACTTGTGTTAGTGTTGAAAAACCACTTTTCGCACTTGTGTTAGTGTTGAAAAAGCACTTTTCGCACTTGTGTTGGTGCAGGAAACCACTTTTGCACTTGTATTAGTGTGGAAAAAACACTTTTTGCACTTGTGATAGTGTTGAAAAACCACTTTTCGCACTTGTGTTAGTGTTGATAAACCACTTTTCGCACTTGTGTTGGTGCAGGAAACCACTTTTGCACTTGTATTAGTGTGGAAAAAACACTTTTTGCACTTGTGATAGTGTTGAAAAACCACTTTTCGCACTTGTGTTAGTGTTGAAAAACCACTTTTCGCACTTGTGTTGGTGCAGGAAACCACTTTTGCACTTGTATTAGTGTGGAAAAAACACTTTTCACACTTGTGTTAGTGTTGAAAAACCACTTTTCGCAATTGTGTTTGTGTTGAAAAACCACTTTTCGCACTTGTGTTGGTGCAGGAAACCACTTTTGCACTTGTATTAGTGTGGAAAAAACACTTTTCACACTTGTGTTAGTGTTGAAAAACCACTTTTCACACTTGTGTTAGTGTTGAAAAACCACTTTTCACACTTGTGTTAGTGTTGAAAAACCACTTTTCGCACTTGTGTTGGTGCAGGAAACCACTTTTGCACTTGTATTAGTGTGGAAAAAAGACTTTTTGCACTTGTGATAGTGTTGAAAAACCACTTTTAGCACTTGTGTTAGTGTTGTAAAAACACTTTTCGCACTTGTGTTAGTGTTGAAAAACCACTTTTCGCACTTGTGTTGGTGCAGGAAACCACTTTTGCACTTGTATTAGTGTGGAAAAAAGACTTTTTGCACTTGTGATAGTGTTGAAAAACCACTTTTAGCACTTGTGTTAGTGTTGTAAAAACACTTTTCACACTTGTGTTGGTGCAGGAAACCACTTTTGCACATGTATTAGTGTGGAAAAATCACTTTTCGCACATGTGTTAGTGTTGAAAAACCACTTTTCGCAATTGTGTTAGTGTTGAAAAACCACTTTTCGCAGTTGTGTTGGTGCAGGAAACCACTTTTGCACTTGTATTAGTGTGGAAAAAACACTTTTTGCACTTGTGATAGTGTTGAAAAACCACTTTTCGCACTTGTGTTAGTGTTGAAAAACCACTTTT
This sequence comes from Myxine glutinosa, assembly GCF_964187855.1. Lineage (NCBI taxonomy): Eukaryota > Metazoa > Chordata > Myxini > Myxiniformes > Myxinidae > Myxine > Myxine glutinosa. The sequence goes on from NW_027616529.1 coordinate 234,893, forward strand.
CACACTTGTGTTGGTGCAGGAAACCACTTTTGCACTTGTATTAGTGTGGAAAAACCACTTTTCGCACATGTGTTAGTGTTGAAAAACCACTTTTTGCACTTGTGTTAGTGTTGAAAAACCACTTTTCGCACTTGTGTTAGTGTTGAAAAACCACTTTTCGCACTTGTGTTGGTGCAGGAAACCACTTTTGCACTTGTATTAGTGTGGAAAAAACACTTTTTGCACTTGTGATATTGTTGAAAAACCACTTTTCGCACTTGTGTTGGTGCAGGAAACCACTTTTGCACTTGTATTAGTGTGGAAAAACCACTTTTCGCACTTGTGTTAGTGTTGAAAAACCACTTTTCGCACTTGTGTTAGTGTTGATAAACCACTTTTCGCACTTGTGTTGGTGCAGGAAACCACTTTTGCACTTGTATTAGTGTGGAAAAAACACTTTTTGCACTTGTGATAGTGTTGAAAAACCACTTTTCGCACTTGTGTTAGTGTTGAAAAAGCACTTTTCGCACTTGTGTTGGTGCAGGAAACCACTTTTGCACTTGTATTAGTGTGGAAAAAACACTTTTTGCACTTGTGATAGTGTTGAAAAACCACTTTTCGCACTTGTGTTAGTGTTGATAAACCACTTTTCGCACTTGTGTTGGTGCAGGAAACCACTTTTGCACTTGTATTAGTGTGGAAAAAACACTTTTTGCACTTGTGATAGTGTTGAAAAACCACTTTTCGCACTTGTGTTAGTGTTGAAAAACCACTTTTCGCACTTGTGTTGGTGCAGGAAACCACTTTTGCACTTGTATTAGTGTGGAAAAAACACTTTTCACACTTGTGTTAGTGTTGAAAAACCACTTTTCGCAATTGTGTTTGTGTTGAAAAACCACTTTTCGCACTTGTGTTGGTGCAGGAAACCACTTTTGCACTTGTATTAGTGTGGAAAAAACACTTTTCACACTTGTGTTAGTGTTGAAAAACCACTTTTCACACTTGTGTTAGTGTTGAAAAACCACTTTTCACACTTGTGTTAGTGTTGAAAAACCACTTTTCGCACTTGTGTTGGTGCAGGAAACCACTTTTGCACTTGTATTAGTGTGGAAAAAAGACTTTTTGCACTTGTGATAGTGTTGAAAAACCACTTTTAGCACTTGTGTTAGTGTTGTAAAAACACTTTTCGCACTTGTGTTAGTGTTGAAAAACCACTTTTCGCACTTGTGTTGGTGCAGGAAACCACTTTTGCACTTGTATTAGTGTGGAAAAAACACTTTTTGCACTTGTGATAGTGTTGAAAAACCACTTTTCGCACTTGTGTTAGTGTTGAAAAACCACTTTTCACACTTGTGTTGGTGCAGGAAACCACTTTTGCACTTGTATTAGTGTGGAAAAACCACTTTTCGCACATGTGTTAGTGTTGAAAAACCACTTTTTGCACTTGTGTTAGTGTTGAAAAACCACTTTTCGCACTTGTGTTAGTGTTGAAAAACCACTTTTCGCACTTGTGTTGGTGCAGGAAACCACTTTTGCACTTGTATTAGTGTGGAAAAAACACTTTTCGCACTTGTATTAGTGTGGAAAAAACACTTTTTGCACTTGTGATAGTGTTGAAATACCACTTTTCGCACTTGTGTTAGTGTTGAAAAACCACTTTTCGCACTTGTGTTGGTGCAGGAAACCACTTTTGCACTTGTATTAGTGTGGAAAAAACACTTTTTGCACTTGTGATATTGTTGAAAAACCACTTTTCGCACTTGTGTTGGTGCAGGAAACCACTTTTGCACTTGTATTAGTGTGGAAAAACCACTTTTCGCACTTGTGTTAGTGTTGAAAAACCACTTTTCGCACTTGTGTTAGTGTTGAAAAACCACTTTTCACACCTGTGTTGGTGCAGGAAACCACTTTTGCACTTGTATTACTGTGGAAAAAACACTTTTTGCACTTGTGTTAGTGTTGAAAAACCACTTTTCGCACTTGTGTTAGTGTTGAAAAACCACTTTTCGCACTTGTGTTAGTGTTGAAAAACCACTTTTCGCACTTGTGTTGGTGCAGGAAACCACTTTTGCACTTGTATTAGTGTGGGAAAAACACTTTTTGCCCTTGTGATAGTGTTGAAAAACCACTTTTCGCACTTGTGTTAGTGTTGAAAAAACACTTTTCACACTTGTGTTAGTGTTGAAAAACCACTTTTCGCACTTGTGTTGGTGCAGGAAACCACTTTTGCACTTGTATTAGTGTGGAAAAAAACACTTTTTGCACTTGTGATAGTGTTGAAAAACCACTTTTCGCACTTGTGTTAGTGTGGAAAAACCACTTTTCGCACTTGTGTTAGTGTTGAAAAACCACTTTTCGCACTTGTGTTAGTGTTGAAAAACCACTTTTTGCACTTGTGTTAGTGTTGAAAAACCACTTTTCGCACTTGTGTTAGTGTTGAAAAACCACTTTTCGCACTTGTGTTAGTGTTGAAAAACCACTTTTCGCACTTGTGTTGGTGCAGGAAACCACTTTTGCACTTGTATTAGTGTGGAAAAAACACTTTTCGCACTTGTATTAGTGTGGAAAAAACACTTTTTGCACTTGTGATAGTGTTGAAATACCACTTTTCGCACTTGTGTTAGTGTTAAAAAACCACTTTTCGCACTTGTGTTGGTGCAGGAAACCACTTTTGCACTTGTATTAGTGTGGAAAAAACACTTTTTGCACTTGTGATATTGTTGAAAAACCACTTTTCGCACTTGTGTTAGTGTTGAAAAACCACTTTTCACACTTGTGTTGGTGCAGGAAACCACTTTTGCACTTGTATTAGTGTGGAAAAACCACTTTTCGCAGTTGTGTTAGTGTTGAAAAACCACTTTTCGCACTTGTGTTAGTGTTGAGAAACCACTTTTCGCACTTGTGTTAGTGTTGAAAAACCACTTTTCGCACTTGTGTTGGTGCAGGAAACCACTTTTGCACTTGTATTAGTGTGGAAGAACCACTTTTCGCACTTGTGTTAGTGTGGAAAAACCAGTTTTCGCACTTGTGTTAGTGTTGAAAAACCACTTTTCGCACTTGTGTTAGTGTTGAAAAACCACTTTTCACACCTGTGTTGGTGCAGGAAACCACTTTTGCACTTGTATTAGTGTGGAAAAAACACTTTTTGCACTTGTGATAGTGTTGAAAAACCACTTTTAGCACTTGTGTTAGTGTTGTAAAAACACTTTTCACACTTGTGTTGGTGCAGGAAACCACTTTTGCATTTGTATTAATGTGGAAAAATCACTTTTCGCACATGTGTTAGTGTTGAAAAACCACTTTTCGCACTTGTGTTAGTGTTGAAAAACCACTTTTCGCAGTTGTGTTGGTGCAGGAAACCACTTTTGCACTTGTATTAGTGTGGAAAAAACACTTTTTGCACTTGTGATAGTGTTGAAAAACCACTTTTCGCACTTGTGTTAGTGTTGAAAAACCACTTTTCGCAGTTGTGTTGGTGCAGGAAACCACTTTTGCACTTGTATTAGTGTGGAAAAAAACACTTTTTGCACTTGTGTTAGTGTTGAAAAACCACTTTTCGCACTTGTGTTAGTGTTGAAAAACCACTTTTCACACTTGTGTTGGTGCAGGAAACCACTTTTGCACTTGTATTAGTGTGGAAAAAACACTTTTCGCACTTGTATTAGTGTGGAAAAAACACTTTTTGCACTTGTGATAGTGTTGAAATACCACTTTTCGCACTTGTGTTAGTGTTGAAAAACCACTTTTCGCACTTGTGTTGGTGCAGGAAACCACTTTTGCACTTGTATTAGTGTGGAAAAAACACTTTTTGCACTTGTGATATTGTCGAAAAACCACTTTTCGCACTTGTGTTAGTGTTGAAAAACCACTTTTCGCACTTGTGTTGGTGCAGGAAACCACTTTTGCACTTGTATTAGTGTGGAAAAACCACTTTTCGCACTTGTGTTAGTGTTGAAAAACCACTTTTCGCACTTGTGTTAGTGTTGAAAAACCACTTTTCACACCTGTGTTGGTGCAGGAAACCACTTTTGCACTTGTATTAGTGTGGAAAAAACACTTTTTGCACTTGTGTTAGTGTTGAAAAACCACTTTTCGCACTTGTGTTAGTGTTGAAAAACCACTTTTCGCACTTGTGTTAGTGTTGAAAAACCACTTTTCGCACTTGTGTTGGTGCAGGAAACCACTTTTGCACTTGTATTAGTGTGGAAAAAACACTTTTTGCACTTGTGATAGTGTTGAAAAACCACTTTTCGCACTTGTGTTAGTGTTGAAAAACCACTTTTCACACTTGTGTTAGTGTTGAAAAACCACTTTTCGCACTTGTGTTGGTGCAGGAAACCACTTTTGCACTTGTATTAGTGTGGAAAAAACACTTTTTGCACTTGTGATAGTGTTGAAAAACCACTTTTCGCACTTGTGTTAGTGTGGAAAAACCACTTTTCGCACTTGTGTTAGTGTTGAAAAACCACTTTTCGCACTTGTGTTAGTGTTGAAAAACCACTTTTTGCACTTGTGTTAGTGTTGAAAAACCACTTTTCGCACTTGTGTTAGTGTTGAAAAACCACTTTTCGCACTTGTGTTAGTGTTGAAAAACCACTTTTTGCACTTGTGTTGGTGCAGGAAACCACTTTTGCACTTGTATTAGTGTGGAAAAAACACTTTTCGCACTTGTATTAGTGTGGAAAAAACACTTTTTGCACTTGTGATAGTGTTGAAATACCACTTTTCGCACTTGTGTTAGTGTTAAAAAACCACTTTTCGCACTTGTGTTGGTGCAGGAAACCACTTTTGCACTTGTATTAGTGTGGAAAAAACACTTTTTGCACTTGTGATATTGTTGAAAAACCACTTTTCGCACTTGTGTTAGTGTTGAAAAACCACTTTTCGCACTTGTGTTGGTGCAGGAAACCACTTTTGCACTTGTATTAGTGTGGAAAAACCACTTTTCGCACTTGTGTTAGTGTTGAAAAACCACTTTTCGCACTTGTGTTAGTGTTGAAAAACCACTTTTCACACTTGTGTTGGTGCAGGAAACCACTTTTGCACTTGTATTAGTGTGGAAAAAACACTTTTTGCACTTGTGTTAGTGTTGAAAAACCACTTTTCGCACTTGTGTTAGTGTTGAAAAACCACTTTTCGCACTTGTGTTAGTGTTGAAAAACCACTTTTCGCACTTGTGTTGGTGCAGGAAACCACTTTTGCACTTGTATTAGTGTGGAAAAAACACTTTTTGCACTTGTGATATTGTTGAAAAACCACTTTTCGCACTTGTGTTGGTGCAGGAAACCACTTTTGCACTTGTATTAGTGTGGAAAAACCACTTTTCGCACTTGTGTTAGTGTTGAAAAACCACTTTTCGCACTTGTGTTAGTGTTGAAAAACCACTTTTCACACTTGTGTTGGTGCAGGAAACCACTTTTGCACTTGTATTAGTGTGGAAAAAACACTTTTTGCACTTGTGTTAGTGTTGAAAAACCACTTTTCGCACTTGTGTTAGTGTTGAAAAACCACTTTTCACACTTGTGTTGGTGCAGGAAACCACTTTTGCACTTGTATTAGTGTGGAAAAACCACTTTTCGCAGTTGTGTTAGTGTTGAAAAACCACTTTTCGCACTTGTGTTAGTGTTGAAAAACCACTTTTCGCACTTGTGTTAGTGTTGAAAAACCACTTTTCGCACTTGTGTTGGTGCAGGAAACCACTTTTGCACTTGTATTAGTGTGGAAGAACCACTTTTCGCACTTGTGTTAGTGTGGAAAAACCAGTTTTCGCACTTGTGTTAGTGTTGAAAAACCACTTTTCGCACTTGTGTTAGTGTTGAAAAACCACTTTTCACACCTGTGTTGGTGCAGGAAACCACTTTTGCACTTGTACTAGTGTGGAAAAAACACTTTTTGCACTTGTGATAGTGTTGAAAAACCACTTTTAGCACTTGTGTTAGTGTTGTAAAAACACTTTTCACACTTGTGTTGGTGCAGGAAACCACTTTTGCATTTGTATTAGTGTGGAAAAATCACTTTTCGCACATGTGTTAGTGTTGAAAAACCACTTTTCGCACTTGTGTTAGTGTTGAAAAACCACTTTTCGCAGTTGTGTTGGTGCAGGAAACCACTTTTGCACTTGTATTAGTGTGGAAAAAACACTTTTTGCACTTGTGATAGTGTTGAAAAACCACTTTTCGCACTTGTGTTAGTGTTGAAAAACCACTTTTCACACTTGTGTTGGTGCAGGAAACCACTTTTGCACTTGTATTAGTGTGGAAAAACCACTTTTCGCACATGTGTTAGTGTTGAAAAACCACTTTTTGCACTTGTGTTAGTGTTGAAAAACCACTTTTCGCACTTGTGTTAGTGTTGAAAAACCACTTTTCGCACTTGTGTTGGTGCAGGAAACCACTTTTGCACTTGTATTAGTGTGGAAAAAACACTTTTCGCACTTGTATTAGTGTGGAAAAAACACTTTTTGCACTTGTGATAGTGTTGAAATACCACTTTTCGCACTTGTGTTAGTGTTGAAAAACCACTTTTCGCACTTGTGTTGGTGCAGGAAACCACTTTTGCACTTGTATTAGTGTGGAAAAAACACTTTTTGCACTTGTGATATTGTTGAAAAACCACTTTTCGCACTTGTGTTAGTGTTGAAAAACCACTTTTCGCACTTGTGTTGGTGCAGGAAACCACTTTTGCACTTGTATTAGTGTGGAAAAACCACTTTTCGCACTTGTGTTAGTGTTGAAAAACCACTTTTCGCACTTGTGTTAGTGTTGAAAAACCACTTTTCACACCTGTGTTGGTGCAGGAAACCACTTTTGCACTTGTATTAGTGTGGAAAAAACACTTTTTGCACTTGTGTTAGTGTTGAAAAACCACTTTTCGCACTTGTGTTAGTGTTGAAAAACCACTTTTCGCACTTGTGTTAGTGTTGAAAAACCACTTTTCGCACTTGTGTTGGTGCAGGAAACCACTTTTGCACTTGTATTAGTGTGGAAAAAACACTTTTTGCACTTGTGATAGTGTTGAAAAACCACTTTTCGCACTTGTGTTAGTGTTGAAAAACCACTTTTCACACTTGTGTTAGTGTTGAAAAACCACTTTTCGCACTTGTGTTGGTGCAGGAAACCACTTTTGCACTTGTATTAGTGTGGAAAAAACACTTTTTGCACTTGTGATAGTGTTGAAAAACCACTTTTCGCACTTGTGTTAGTGTGGAAAAACCACTTTTCACACTTGTGTTGGTGCAGGAAACCACTTTTGCACTTGTATTAGTGTGGAAAAACCACTTTTCGCAGTTGTGTTAGTGTTGAAAAACCACTTTTCGCACTTGTGTTAGTGTTGAAAAACCACTTTTCGCACTTGTGTTAGTGTTGAAAAACCACTTTTCGCACTTGTGTTGGTGCAGGAAACCACTTTTGCACTTGTATTAGTGTGGAAGAACCACTTTTCGCACTTGTGTTAGTGTGGAAAAACCAGTTTTCGCACTTGTGTTAGTGTTGAAAAACCACTTTTCGCACTTGTGTTAGTGTTGAAAAACCACTTTTCACACCTGTGTTGGTGCAGGAAACCACTTTTGCACTTGTACTAGTGTGGAAAAAACACTTTTTGCACTTGTGATAGTGTTGAAAAACCACTTTTAGCACTTGTGTTAGTGTTGTAAAAACACTTTTCACACTTGTGTTGGTGCAGGAAACCACTTTTGCATTTGTATTAGTGTGGAAAAATCACTTTTTGCACTTGTGTTAGTGTTGAAAAACCACTTTTCGCACTTGTGTTAGTGTTGAAAAACCACTTTTCGCACTTGTGTTAGTGTTGAAAAACCACTTTTCGCACTTGTGTTGGTGCAGGAAACCACTTTTGCACTTGTATTAGTGTGGAAAAAACACTTTTTGCACTTGTGATAGTGTTGAAAAACCACTTTTCGCACTTGTGTTAGTGTTGAAAAACCACTTTTCACACTTGTGTTAGTGTTGAAAAACCACTTTTCGCACTTGTGTTGGTGCAGGAAACCACTTTTGCACTTGTATTAGTGTGGAAAAAACACTTTTTGCACTTGTGATAGTGTTGAAAAACCACTTTTCGCACTTGTGTTAGTGTGGAAAAACCACTTTTCGCACTTGTGTTAGTGTTGAAAAACCACTTTTCGCACTTGTGTTAGTGTTGAAAAACCACTTTTTGCACTTGTGTTAGTGTTGAAAAACCACTTTTCGCACTTGTGTTAGTGTTGAAAAACCACTTTTCGCACTTGTGTTAGTGTTGAAAAACCACTTTTTGCACTTGTGTTGGTGCAGGAAACCACTTTTGCACTTGTATTAGTGTGGAAAAAACACTTTTCGCACTTGTATTAGTGTGGAAAAAACACTTTTTGCACTTGTGATAGTGTTGAAATACCACTTTTCGCACTTGTGTTAGTGTTAAAAAACCACTTTTCGCACTTGTGTTGGTGCAGGAAACCACTTTTGCACTTGTATTAGTGTGGAAAAAACACTTTTTGCACTTGTGATATTGTTGAAAAACCACTTTTCGCACTTGTGTTAGTGTTGAAAAACCACTTTTCGCACTTGTGTTGGTGCAGGAAACCACTTTTGCACTTGTATTAGTGTGGAAAAACCACTTTTCGCACTTGTGTTAGTGTTGAAAAACCACTTTTCGCACTTGTGTTAGTGTTGAAAAACCACTTTTCACACTTGTGTTGGTGCAGGAAACCACTTTTGCACTTGTATTAGTGTGGAAAAAACACTTTTTGCACTTGTGTTAGTGTTGAAAAACCACTTTTCGCACTTGTGTTAGTGTTGAAAAACCACTTTTCGCACTTGTGTTAGTGTTGAAAAACCACTTTTCGCACTTGTGTTGGTGCAGGAAACCACTTTTGCACTTGTATTAGTGTGGAAAAAACACTTTTTGCACTTGTGATATTGTTGAAAAACCACTTTTCGCACTTGTGTTGGTGCAGGAAACCACTTTTGCACTTGTATTAGTGTGGAAAAACCACTTTTCGCACTTGTGTTAGTGTTGAAAAACCACTTTTCGCACTTGTGTTAGTGTTGAAAAACCACTTTTCACACTTGTGTTGGTGCAGGAAACCACTTTTGCACTTGTATTAGTGTGGAAAAAACACTTTTTGCACTTGTGTTAGTGTTGAAAAACCACTTTTCGCACTTGTGTTAGTGTTGAAAAACCACTTTTCACACTTGTGTTGGTGCAGGAAACCACTTTTGCACTTGTATTAGTGTGGAAAAACCACTTTTCGCAGTTGTGTTAGTGTTGAAAAACCACTTTTCGCACTTGTGTTAGTGTTGAAAAACCACTTTTCGCACTTGTGTTAGTGTTGAAAAACCACTTTTCGCACTTGTGTTGGTGCAGGAAACCACTTTTGCACTTGTATTAGTGTGGAAGAACCACTTTTCGCACTTGTGTTAGTGTGGAAAAACCAGTTTTCGCACTTGTGTTAGTGTTGAAAAACCACTTTTCGCACTTGTGTTAGTGTTGAAAAACCACTTTTCACACCTGTGTTGGTGCAGGAAACCACTTTTGCACTTGTACTAGTGTGGAAAAAACACTTTTTGCACTTGTGATAGTGTTGAAAAACCACTTTTAGCACTTGTGTTAGTGTTGTAAAAACACTTTTCACACTTGTGTTGGTGCAGGAAACCACTTTTGCATTTGTATTAGTGTGGAAAAATCACTTTTCGCACATGTGTTAGTGTTGAAAAACCACTTTTCGCACTTGTGTTAGTGTTGAAAAACCACTTTTCGCAGTTGTGTTGGTGCAGGAAACCACTTTTGCACTTGTATTAGTGTGGAAAAAACACTTTTTGCACTTGTGATAGTGTTGAAAAACCACTTTTCGCACTTGTGTTAGTGTTGAAAAACCACTTTTCACACTTGTGTTGGTGCAGGAAACCACTTTTGCACTTGTATTAGTGTGGAAAAACCACTTTTCGCACATGTGTTAGTGTTGAAAAACCACTTTTTGCACTTGTGTTAGTGTTGAAAAACCACTTTTCGCACTTGTGTTAGTGTTGAAAAACCACTTTTCGCACTTGTGTTGGTGCAGGAAACCACTTTTGCACTTGTATTAGTGTGGAAAAAACACTTTTCGCACTTGTATTAGTGTGGAAAAAACACTTTTTGCACTTGTGATAGTGTTGAAATACCACTTTTCGCACTTGTGTTAGTGTTGAAAAACCACTTTTCGCACTTGTGTTGGTGCAGGAAACCACTTTTGCACTTGTATTAGTGTGGAAAAAACACTTTTTGCACTTGTGATATTGTTGAAAAACCACTTTTCGCACTTGTGTTAGTGTTGAAAAACCACTTTTCGCACTTGTGTTGGTGCAGGAAACCACTTTTGCACTTGTATTAGTGTGGAAAAACCACTTTTCGCACTTGTGTTAGTGTTGAAAAACCACTTTTCGCACTTGTGTTAGTGTTGAAAAACCACTTTTCACACCTGTGTTGGTGCAGGAAACCACTTTTGCACTTGTATTAGTGTGGAAAAAACACTTTTTGCACTTGTGTTAGTGTTGAAAAACCACTTTTCGCACTTGTGTTAGTGTTGAAAAACCACTTTTCGCACTTGTGTTAGTGTTGAAAAACCACTTTTCGCACTTGTGTTGGTGCAGGAAACCACTTTTGCACTTGTATTAGTGTGGAAAAAACACTTTTTGCACTTGTGATAGTGTTGAAAAACCACTTTTCGCACTTGTGTTAGTGTTGAAAAACCACTTTTCACACTTGTGTTAGTGTTGAAAAACCACTTTTCGCACTTGTGTTGGTGCAGGAAACCACTTTTGCACTTGTATTAGTGTGGAAAAAACACTTTTTGCACTTGTGATAGTGTTGAAAAACCACTTTTCGCACTTGTGTTAGTGTGGAAAAACCACTTTTCACACTTGTGTTGGTGCAGGAAACCACTTTTGCACTTGTATTAGTGTGGAAAAACCACTTTTCGCAGTTGTGTTAGTGTTGAAAAACCACTTTTCGCACTTGTGTTAGTGTTGAAAAACCACTTTTCGCACTTGTGTTAGTGTTGAAAAACCACTTTTCGCACTTGTGTTGGTGCAGGAAACCACTTTTGCACTTGTATTAGTGTGGAAGAACCACTTTTCGCACTTGTGTTAGTGTGGAAAAACCAGTTTTCGCACTTGTGTTAGTGTTGAAAAACCACTTTTCGCACTTGTGTTAGTGTTGAAAAACCACTTTTCACACCTGTGTTGGTGCAGGAAACCACTTTTGCACTTGTACTAGTGTGGAAAAAACACTTTTTGCACTTGTGATAGTGTTGAAAAACCACTTTTAGCACTTGTGTTAGTGTTGTAAAAACACTTTTCACACTTGTGTTGGTGCAGGAAACCACTTTTGCATTTGTATTAGTGTGGAAAAATCACTTTTCGCACATGTGTTAGTGTTGAAAAACCACTTTTCGCACTTGTGTTAGTGTTGAAAAACCACTTTTCGCAGTTGTGTTGGTGCAGGAAACCACTTTTGCACTTGTATTAGTGTGGAAAAAACACTTTTTGCACTTGTGATAGTGTTGAAAAACCACTTTTCGCACTTGTGTTAGTGTTGAAAAACCACTTTTCACACTTGTGTTGGTGCAGGAAACCACTTTTGCACTTGTATTAGTGTGGAAAAACCACTTTTCGCACATGTGTTAGTGTTGAAAAACCACTTTTTGCACTTGTGTTAGTGTTGAAAAACCACTTTTCGCACTTGTGTTAGTGTTGAAAAACCACTTTTCGCACTTGTGTTGGTGCAGGAAACCACTTTTGCACTTGTATTAGTGTGGAAAAAACACTTTTCGCACTTGTATTAGTGTGGAAAAAACACTTTTTGCACTTGTGATAGTGTTGAAATACCACTTTTCGCACTTGTGTTAGTGTTGAAAAACCACTTTTCGCACTTGTGTTGGTGCAGGAAACCACTTTTGCACTTGTATTAGTGTGGAAAAAACACTTTTTGCACTTGTGATATTGTTGAAAAACCACTTTTCGCACTTGTGTTAGTGTTGAAAAACCACTTTTCGCACTTGTGTTGGTGCAGGAAACCACTTTTGCACTTGTATTAGTGTGGAAAAACCACTTTTCGCACTTGTGTTAGTGTTGAAAAACCACTTTTCGCACTTGTGTTAGTGTTGAAAAACCACTTTTCACACCTGTGTTGGTGCAGGAAACCACTTTTGCACTTGTATTAGTGTGGAAAAACCACTTTTCGCACTTGTGTTAGTGTTGAAAAACCACTTTTCGCACTTGTGTTAGTGTTGAAAAACCACTTTTCGCACTTGTGTTGGTGCAGGAAACCACTTTTGCACTTGTATTAGTGTGGAAAAAAACACTTTTTGCACTTGTGATAGTGTTGAAAAACCACTTTTCGCACTTGTGTTAGTGTTGAAAAACCACTTTTCACACTTGTGTTAGTGTTGAAAAACCACTTTTCGCACTTGTGTTGGTGCAGGAAACCACTTTTGCACTTGTATTAGTGTGGAAAAAACACTTTTTGCACTTGTGATAGTGTTGAAAAACCACTTTTCGCACTTGTGTTAGTGTGGAAAAACCACTTTTCGCACTTGTGTTAGTGTTGAGAAACCACTTTTCGCACTTGTGTTAGTGTTGAAAAACCACTTTTTGCACTTGTGTTAGTGTTGAAAAACCACTTTTCGCACTTGTGTTAGTGTTGAAAAACCACTTTTCGCACTTGTGTTAGTGTTGAAAAACCACTTTTTGCACTTGTGTTGGTGCAGGAAACCACTTTTGCACTTGTATTAGTGTGGAAAAAACACTTTTCGCACTTGTATTAGTGTGGAAAAAACACTTTTTGCACTTGTGATAGTGTTGAAATACCACTTTTCGCACTTGTGTTAGTGTTAAAAAACCACTTTTCGCACTTGTGTTGGTGCAGGAAACCACTTTTGCACTTGTATTAGTGTTGAAAAAACACTTTTTGCACTTGTGATATTGTTGAAAACCACTTTTCGCACTTGTGTAAGTGTTGAAAAACCACTTTTCGCACTTGTGTTGGTGCAGGAAACCACTTTTGCACTTGTATTAGTGTGGAAAAACCACTTTTCGCACTTGTGTTAGTGTTGAAAAACCACTTTTCGCACTTGTGTTAGTGTTGAAAAACCACTTTTCACACTTGTGTTGGTGCAGGAAACCACTTTTGCACTTGTATTAGTGTGGAAAAAACACTTTTTGCACTTGTGTTAGTGTTGAAAAACCACTTTTCGCACTTGTGTTAGTGTTGAAAAACCACTTTTCGCACTTGTGTTAGTGTTGAAAAACCACTTTTCGCACTTGTGTTGGTGCAGGAAACCACTTTTGCACTTGTATTAGTGTGGAAAAAACACTTTTTGCACTTGTGATAGTGTTGAAAAACCACTTTTCGCACTTGTGTTAGTGTTGAAAAACCACTTTTCACACTTGTGTTAGTGTTGAAAAACCACTTTTCGCACTTGTGTTGGTGCAGGAAAAACCACTTTTGCACTTGTATTAGTGTGGAAAAAACACTTTTTGCACTTGTGATAGTGTTGAAAAACCACTTTTCGCACTTGTGTTAGTGTGGAAAAACCACTTTTCGCACTTGTGTTGGTGTTGAAAAACCACTTTTCGCACTTGTGTTAGTGTTGAAAAACCACTTTTTGCACTTGTGTTAGTGTTGAAAAACCACTTTTCGCACTTGTGTTGGTGCAAGAAACCACTTTTGCACTTGTATTAGTGTGGAAAAAACACTTTTTGCACTTGTGATAGTGTTGAAAAACCACTTTTCGCACTTGTGTTAGTGTTGAAAAACCACTTTTCGCACTTGGTTTAGTGTTGAAAAACCACTTTTCGCACTTGTGTTGGTGCAGGAAACCACTTTTGCGCTTGTATTAGTGTGGAAAAAACACTTTTTGCACTTGTGATAGTGTTGAAAAACCACTTTTCGCACTTGTGTTAGTGTGGAAAAACCACTTTTCGCACTTGTGTTAGTGTTGAAAAACCACTTTTCGCACTTGTGTTAGTGTTGAAAAACCACTTTTTGCACTTGTGTTAGTGTTGAAAAACCACTTTTCGCACTTGTGTTAGTGTTGAAAAACCACTTTTCGCACTTGTGTTAGTGTTGAAAAACCACTTTTTGCACTTGTGTTGGTGCAGGAAACCACTTTTGCACTTGTATTAGTGTGGAAAAAACACTTTTCGCACTTGTATTAGTGTGGAAAAAACACTTTTTGCACTTGTGATAGTGTTGAAATACCACTTTTCGCACTTGTGTTAGTGTTAAAAAACCACTTTTCGCACTTGTGTTGGTGCAGGAAACCACTTTTGCACTTGTATTAGTGTGGAAAAAACACTTTTTGCACTTGTGATATTGTTGAAAAACCACTTTTCGCACTTGTGTAAGTGTTGAAAAACCACTTTTCGCACTTGTGTTGGTGCAGGAAACCACTTTTGCACTTGTATTAGTGTGGAAAAACCACTTTTCGCACTTGTGTTAGTGTTGAAAAACCACTTTTCGCACTTGTGTTAGTGTTGAAAAACCACTTTTCACACTTGTGTTGGTGCAGGAAACCACTTTTGCACTTGTATTAGTGTGGAAAAAACACTTTTTGCACTTGTGTTAGTGTTGAAAAACCACTTTTCGCACTTGTGTTAGTGTTGAAAAACCACTTTTCGCACTTGTGTTAGTGTTGAAAAACCACTTTTCGCACTTGTGTTGGTGCAGGAAACCACTTTTGCACTTGTATTAGTGTGGAAAAAACACTTTTTGCACTTGTGATAGTGTTGAAAAACCACTTTTCGCACTTGTGTTAGTGTTGAAAAACCACTTTTCACACTTGTGTTAGTGTTGAAAAACCACTTTTCGCACTTGTGTTGGTGCAGGAAACCACTTTTGCACTTGTATTAGTGTGGAAAAAACACTTTTTGCACTTGTGATAGTGTTGAAAAACCACTTTTCGCACTTGTGTTAGTGTGGAAAAACCACTTTTCGCACTTGTGTTGGTGTTGAAAAACCACTTTTCGCACTTGTGTTAGTGTTGAAAAACCACTTTTTGCACTTGTGTTAGTGTTGAAAAACCACTTTTCGCACTTGTGTTGGTGCAAGAAACCACTTTTGCACTTGTATTAGTGTGGAAAAAACACTTTTTGCACTTGTGATAGTGTTGAAAAACCACTTTTCGCACTTGTGTTAGTGTTGAAAAACCACTTTTCGCACTTGGTTTAGTGTTGAAAAACCACTTTTCGCACTTGTGTTGGTGCAGGAAACCACTTTTGCGCTTGTATTAGTGTGGAAAAAACACTTTTTGCACTTGTGATAGTGTTGAAAAACCACTTTTCGCACTTGTGTTAGTGTTGAAAAACCACTTTTCGCACTTGTGTTGGTGCAGGAAACCCCTTTTGCACTTGTATTAGTGTGGAAAAAACACTTTTCACACTTGTGTTAGTGTTGAAAAACCACTTTTCACACTTGTGTTAGTGTTGAAAAACCACTTTTCGCACTTGTGTTGGTGCAGGAAACCACTTTTGCACTTGTATTAGTGTGGAAAAAACACTTTTTGCACTTGTGATAGTGTTGAAAAACCACTTTTCGCACTTGTGTTAGTGTTGAAAAACCACTTTTCGCACTTGTGTTGGTGCAGGAAACCACTTTTGCACTTGTATTAGTGTGGAAAAAACACTTTTCACACTTGTGTTAGTGTTGAAAAACCACTTTTCGCAATTGTGTTTGTGTTGAAAAACCACTTTTCGCACTTGTGTTGGTGCAGGAAACCACTTTTGCACTTGTATTAGTGTGGAAAAAACACTTTTCACACTTGTGTTAGTGTTGAAAAACCACTTTTCACACTTGTGTTAGTGTTGAAAAACCACTTTTCGCACTTGTGTTGGTGCAGGAAACAACTTTTGCACTCGTTTTAGTGTGGAAAAAAGACTTTTTGCACTTGTGATAGTGTTGAAAAACCACTTTTCGCACTTGTGTTAGTGTTGAAAAACCACTTTTCGCACTTATGTTGGTGCAGGAAACCACTTTTGCACTTGTATTAGTGTGGAAAAATCACTTTTCGCACATGTGTTAGTGTTGAAAAACCACTTTTCGCACTTGTGTTAGTGTTGAAAAACCACTTTTCGCACTTGTGTTGGTGCAGGAAACCACTTTTGCACTTGTATTAGTGTGGAAAAAACACTTTTTGCACTTGTGATAGTGTTGAAAAACCACTTTTCACACTTGTGTTAGTGTTGAAAAACCACTTTTCGCACTTGTGTTGGTGCAGGAAACCACTTTTGCACTTGTATTAGTGTGGAAAAAACACTTTTTGCACTTGTGATAGTGTTGAAAAACCACTTTTCGCACTTGTGTTAGTGTTGAAAAACCACTTTTCGCACTTGTGTTAGTGTTGAAAAACCACTTTTCGCACTTGTGTTGGTGCAGGAAACCACTTTTGCACTTGTATTAGTGTGGAAAAACCACTTTTCGCACTTGTGTTAGTGTTGAAAAAGCACTTTTCGCACTTGTGTTGGTGCAGGAAACCACTTTTGCACTTGTATTAGTGTGGAAAAAACACTTTTTGCACTTGTGATAGTGTTGAAAAACCACTTTTCGCACTTGTGTTAGTGTTGAAAAACCACTTTTCGCACTTGTGTTAGTGTTGAAAAACCACTTTTCGCACTTGTGTTGGTGCAGGAAACCACTTTTGCACTTGTATTAGTGTGGAAAAAACACTTTTTGCACTTGTGATAGTGTTGAAAAACCACTTTTCGCACTTGTGTTAGTGTTGAAAAAGCACTTTTCGCACTTGTGTTGGTGCAGGAAACCACTTTTGCACTTGTATTAGTGTGGAAAAAACACTTTTTGCACTTGTGATAGTGTTGAAAAACCACTTTTCGCACTTGTGTTAGTGTTGAAAAACCACTTTTCGCACTTGTGTTGGTGCAGGAAACCACTTTTGCACTTGTATTAGTGTGGAAAAAACACTTTTTGCACTTGTGATAGTGTTGAAAAACCACTTTTCGCACTTGTGTTAGTGTTGAAAAACCACTTTTCGCACTTGTGTTGGTGCAGGAAACCACTTTTGCACTTGTATTAGTGTGGAAAAAACACTTTTCACACTTGTGTTAGTGTTGAAAAACCACTTTTCGCAATTGTGTTTGTGTTGAAAAACCACTTTTCGCACTTGTGTTGGTGCAGGAAACCACTTTTGCACTTGTATTAGTGTGGAAAAAACACTTTTCACACTTGTGTTAGTGTTGAAAAACCACTTTTCACACTTGTGTTAGTGTTGAGAAAACCACTTTTCACACTTGTGTTAGTGTTGAAAAACCACTTTTCGCACTTGTGTTGGTGCAGGAAACCACTTTTGCACTTGTATTAGTGTGGACAAAACACTTTTTGCACTTGTGATAGTGTTGAAAAACCACTTTTCGCACTTGAGTTAGTGTTGAAAAACCACTTTTCGCACTTGTTTTGGTGTAGGAAACCAATTTTGCACTTGTATTAGTGTGGAAAAACCACTTTTCGCACTTGTGTTAGTGTTGAAAAACCACTTTTTGCACTTGTGTTAGTGTTGAAAAACCACTTTTCGCACTTGTGTTAGTGTTGAAAAACCACTTTTCGCACTTGTGTTGGTGCAGGAAACCACTTTTGCACTTGTATTCGCGTGGAAAAAACACTTTTTGCACTTGTGATAGTGTTGAAAAACCACTCTTCGCACTTGTGTTAGTGTTGAAAAACCACTTTTCGCACTTGTGTTGGTGCAGGAAACCACTTTTGCACTTGTATTAGTGTGGAAAAACCACTTTTCGCACTTGTGTTAGTGTTGAAAAAACACTTTTCGCACTTGTGTTAGTGTTGAAAAACCACTTTTCGCACTTGTGTTGGTGCAGGAAACCACTTTTGCACTTGTATTAGTGTGGAAAAATCACTTTTCGCACATGTGTTAGTGTTGAAAAACCACTTTTCGCACTTGTGTTAGTGTTGAAAAACCACTTTTCGCACTTGTGTTGGTGCAGGAAACCACTTTTGCACTTGTATTAGTGTGGAAAAAACACTTTTTGCACTTGTGATAGTGTTGAAAAACCACTTTTCACACTTGTGTTAGTGTTGAAAAACCACTTTTCGCACTTGTGTTGGTGCAGGAAACCACTTTTGCACTTGTATTAGTGTGGAAAAAACACTTTTTGCACTTGTGATAGTGTTGAAAAACCACTTTTCGCACTTGTGTTAGTGTTGAAAACCACTTTTCGCACTTGTGTTAGTGTTGAAAAACCACTTTTCGCACTTGTGTTGGTGCAGGAAACCACTTTTGCACTTGTATTAGTGTGGAAAAACCACTTTTCGCACTTGTGTTAGTGTTGAAAAAGCACTTTTCGCACTTGTGTTGGTGCAGGAAACCACTTTTGCACTTGTATTAGTGTGGAAAAAACACTTTTTGCACTTGTGATAGTGTTGAAAAACCACTTTTCGCACTTGTGTTAGTGTTGAAAAACCACTTTTCGCACTTGTGTTAGTGTTGAAAAACCACTTTTCGCACTTGTGTTGGTGCAGGAAACCACTTTTGCACTTGTATTAGTGTGGAAAAAACACTTTTTGCACTTGTGATAGTGTTGAGAAACCACTTTTCGCACTTGTGTTAGTGTTGAAAAAGCACTTTTCGCACTTGTGTTGGTGCAGGAAACCACTTTTGCACTTGTATTAGTGTGGAAAAAACACTTTTTGCACTTGTGATAGTGTTGAAAAACCACTTTTCGCACTTGTGTTAGTGTTGAAAAACCACTTTTCGCACTTGTGTTGGTGCAGGAAACCACTTTTGCACTTGTATTAGTGTGGAAAAAACACTTTTTGCACTTGTGATAGTGTTGAAAAACCACTTTTCGCACTTGTGTTAGTGTTGAAAAACCACTTTTCGCACTTGTGTTGGTGCAGGAAACCACTTTTGCACTTGTATTAGTGTGGAAAAAACACTTTTCACACTTGTGTTAGTGTTGAAAAACCACTTTTCGCAATTGTGTTTGTGTTGAAAAACCACTTTTCGCACTTGTGTTGGTGCAGGAAACCACTTTTGCACTTGTATTAGTGTGGGAAAAACACTTTTCACACTTGTGTTAGTGTTGAAAAACCACTTTTCACACTTGTGTTAGTGTTGAAAAACCACTTTTCACGATTGTGTTAGTGTTGAAAAACCACTTTTCGCACTTGTGTTGGTGCAGGAAACCACTTTTGCACTTGTATTAGTGTGGACAAAACACTTTTTGCACTTGTGATAGTGTTGAAAAACCACTTTTCGCACTTGAGTTAGTGTTGAAAAACCACTTTTCGCACTTGTTTTGGTGTAGGAAACCAATTTTGCACTTGTATTAGTGTGGAAAAACCACTTTTCGCACTTGTGTTAGTGTTGAAAAACCACTTTTTGCACTTGTGTTAGTGTTGAAAAACCACTTTTCGCACTTGTGTTAGTGTTGAAAAACCACTTTTCGCACTTGTGTTGGTGCAGGAAACCACTTTTGCACTTG
Source organism: Myxine glutinosa (assembly GCF_964187855.1). NCBI lineage: Eukaryota > Metazoa > Chordata > Myxini > Myxiniformes > Myxinidae > Myxine > Myxine glutinosa. Next base: position 254,347 of record NW_027616529.1, read on the forward strand.
TATTCGCGTGGAAAAAACACTTTTTGCACTTGTGATAGTGTTGAAAAACCACTCTTCGCACTTGTGTTAGTGTTGAAAAACCACTTTTCGCACTTGTGTTGGTGCAGGAAACCACTTTTGCACTTGTATTAGTGTGGAAAAACCACTTTTCGCACTTGTGTTAGTGTTGAAAAAACACTTTTAGCACTTGTGTTAGTGTTGAAAAACCACTTTTCGCACTTGTGTTGGTGCAGGAAACCACTTTTGCACTTGTATTAGTGTGGAAAAAACACTTTTTGCACTTGTGATAGTGTTGAAAAACCACTTTTCACACTTGTGTTAGTGTTGAAAAACCACTTTTCGCACTTGTGTTGGTGCAGGAAACCACTTTTGCACTTGTATTAGTGTGGAAAAACCACTTTTCGCACTTGTGTTAGTGTTGAAAAACCACTTTTCGCACTTGTGTTAGTGTTGAAAAACCACTTTTCGCACTTGTGTTAGTGTTGAAAAACCACTTTTCGCACTTGTGTTGGTGCAGGAAACCACTTTTGCACTTGTATTAGTGTGGAAAAAACACTTTTCACACTTGTGTTAGTGTGGAAAAAAACACTTTTCGCACTTGTGTTAGTATTGAAATACCACTTTTCGCACTTGTGTTAGTGTTGAAAAACCACTTTTTGCACTTGTGGTAGTGTTGAAAAACCACTTTTCGCACTTGTGTTAGTGTTGAAAAACCACTTTTCGCACTTGTGTTAGTGTTGAAAAACCACTTTTCGCACTTGTGTTGGTGCAGGAAACCACTTTTGCACTTGTATTAGTGTGGAAAAACCACTTTTCGCACTTGTGTTAGTGTTGAAAAAGCACTTTTCGCACTTGTGTTGGTGCAGGAAACCACTTTTGCACTTGTATTAGTGTGGAAAAAACACTTTTTGCACTTGTGATAGTGTTGAAAAACCACTTTTCGCACTTGTGTTAGTGTTGAAAAACCACTTTTCGCACTTGTGTTAGTGTTGAAAAACCACTTTTTGCACTTGTGGTAGTGTTGAAAAACCACTTTTCGCACTTGTGTTAGTGTTGAAAAACCACTTTTCGCACTTGTGTTAGTGTTGAAAAACCACTTTTCGCACTTGTGTTGGTGCAGGAAACCACTTTTGCACTTGTATTAGTGTGGAAAAACCACTTTTCGCACTTGTGTTAGTGTTGAAAAAGCACTTTTCGCACTTGTGTTGGTGCAGGAAACCACTTTTGCACTTGTATTAGTGTGGAAAAAACACTTTTTGCACTTGTGATAGTGTTGAAAAACCACTTTTCGCACTTGTGTTAGTGTTGAAAAACCACTTTTCGCACTTGTGTTAGTGTTGAAAAACCACTTTTCGCACTTGTGTTGGTGCAGGAAACCACTTTTGCACTTGTATTAGTGTGGAAAAAACACTTTTTGCACTTGTGATAGTGTTGAAAAACCACTTTTCGCACTTGTGTTAGTGTTGAAAAAGCACTTTTCGCACTTGTGTTGGTGCAGGAAACCACTTTTGCACTTGTATTAGTGTGGAAAAAACACTTTTTGCACTTGTGATAGTGTTGAAAAACCACTTTTCGCACTTGTGTTAGTGTTGAAAAACCACTTTTCGCACTTGTGTTGGTGCAGGAAACCACTTTTGCACTTGTATTAGTGTGGAAAAAACACTTTTCACACTTGTGTTAGTGTTGAAAAACCACTTTTCGCAATTGTGTTTGTGTTGAAAAACCACTTTTCGCACTTGTGTTGGTGCAGGAAACCACTTTTGCACTTGTATTAGTGTGGAAAAAACACTTTTCACACTTGTGTTAGTGTTGAAAAACCACTTTTCACACTTGTGTTAGTGTTGAAAAACCACTTTTCGCACTTGTGTTGGTGCAGGAAACCACTTTTGCACTCGTTTTAGTGTGGAAAAAAGACTTTTTGCACTTGTGATAGTGTTGAAAAACCACTTTTCGCACTTGTGTTAGTGTTGAAAAACCACTTTTCGCACTTGTGTTGGTGCAGGAAACCACTTTTGCACTTGTACTAGTGTGGAAAAATCACTTTTCGCACATGTGTTAGTGTTGAAAAACCACTTTTCGCACTTGTGTTAGTGTTGAAAAACCACTTTTCGCACTTGTGTTGGTGCAGGAAACCACTTTTGCACTTGTATTAGTGTGGAAAAAACACTTTTTGCACTTGTGATAGTGTTGAAAAACCACTTTTCACACTTGTGTTAGTGTTGAAAAACCACTTTTCGCACTTGTGTTGGTGCAGGAAACCACTTTTGCACTTGTATTAGTGTGGAAAAAACACTTTTTGCACTTGTGATAGTGTTGAAAAACCACTTTTCGCACTTGTGTTAGTGTTGAAAAACCACTTTTTGCACTTGTGTTAGTGTTGAAAAACCACTTTTCGCACTTGTGTTGGTGCAGGAAACCACTTTTGCACTTGTATTAGTGTGGAAAAAACACTTTTTGCACTTGTGATAGTGTTGAAAAACCACTTTTCGCACTTGTGTTAGTGTTGAAAAACCACTTTTCGCACTTGTGTTAGTGTTGAAAAACCACTTTTCGCACTTGTGTTGGTGCAGGAAACCACTTTTGCACTTGTATTAGTGTGGAAAAAACACTTTTCGCACTTGTATTAGTGTGGAAAAAACACTTTTTGCACTTGTGATAGTGTTGAAATACCACTTTTCGCACTTGTGTTAGTGTTAAAAAACCACTTTTCGCACTTGTGTTGGTGCAGGAAACCACTTTTGCACTTGTATTAGTGTGGAAAAAACACTTTTTGCACTTGTGATATTGTTGAAAAACCACTTTTCGCACTTGTGTAAGTGTTGAAAAACCACTTTTCGCACTTGTGTTGGTGCAGGAAACCACTTTTGCACTTGTATTAGTGTGGAAAAACCACTTTTCGCACTTGTGTTAGTGTTGAAAAACCACTTTTCGCACTTGTGTTAGTGTTGAAAAACCACTTTTCACACTTGTGTTGGTGCAGGAAACCACTTTTGCACTTGTATTAGTGTGGAAAAAACACTTTTTGCACTTGTGTTAGTGTTGAAAAACCACTTTTCGCACTTGTGTTAGTGTTGAAAAACCACTTTTCGCACTTGTGTTAGTGTTGAAAAACCACTTTTCGCACTTGTGTTGGTGCAGGAAACCACTTTTGCACTTGTATTAGTGTGGAAAAAACACTTTTTGCACTTGTGATAGTGTTGAAAAACCACTTTTCGCACTTGTGTTAGTGTTGAAAAACCACTTTTCACACTTGTGTTAGTGTTGAAAAACCACTTTTCGCACTTGTGTTGGTGCAGGAAACCACTTTTGCACTTGTATTAGTGTGGAAAAAACACTTTTTGCACTTGTGATAGTGTTGAAAAACCACTTTTCGCACTTGTGTTAGTGTGGAAAACCACTTTTCGCACTTGTGTTGGTGTTGAAAAACCACTTTTCGCACTTGTGTTAGTGTTGAAAAACCACTTTTTGCACTTGTGTTAGTGTTGAAAAACCACTTTTCGCACTTGTGTTGGTGCAAGAAACCACTTTTGCACTTGTATTAGTGTGGAAAAAACACTTTTTGCACTTGTGATAGTGTTGAAAAACCACTTTTCGCACTTGTGTTAGTGTTGAAAAACCACTTTTCGCACTTGGTTTAGTGTTGAAAAACCACTTTTCGCACTTGTGTTGGTGCAGGAAACCACTTTTGCGCTTGTATTAGTGTGGAAAAAACACTTTTTGCACTTGTGATAGTGTTGAAAAACCACTTTTCGCACTTGTGTTAGTGTTGAAAAACCACTTTTCGCACTTGTGTTGGTGCAGGAAACCCCTTTTGCACTTGTATTAGTGTGGAAAAAACACTTTTCACACTTGTGTTAGTGTTGAAAAACCACTTTTCACACTTGTGTTAGTGTTGAAAAACCACTTTTCGCACTTGTGTTGGTGCAGGAAACCACTTTTGCACTTGTATTAGTGTGGAAAAAACACTTTTTGCACTTGTGATAGTGTTGAAAAACCACTTTTCGCACTTGTGTTAGTGTTGAAAAACCACTTTTCGCACTTGTGTTGGTGCAGGAAACCACTTTTGCACTTGTATTAGTGTGGAAAAAAAACTTTTCACACTTGTGTTAGTGTTGAAAAACCACTTTTCGCAATTGTGTTTGTGTTGAAAAACCACTTTTCGCACTTGTGTTGGTGCAGGAAACCACTTTTGCACTTGTATTAGTGTGGAAAAAACACTTTTCACACTTGTGTTAGTGTTGTAAAACCACTTTTCACACTTGTGTTAGTGTTGAAAAACCACTTTTCGCACTTGTGTTGGTGCAGGAAACAACTTTTGCACTCGTTTTAGTGTGGAAAAAAGACTTTTTGCACTTGTGATAGTGTTGAAAAACCACTTTTCGCACTTGTGTTAGTGTTGAAAAACCACTTTTCGCACTTATGTTGGTGCAGGAAACCACTTTTGCACTTGTATTAGTGTGGAAAAATCACTTTTCGCACATGTGTTAGTGTTGAAAAACCACTTTTCGCACTTGTGTTAGTGTTGAAAAACCACTTTTCGCACTTGTGTTGGTGCAGGAAACCACTTTTGCACTTGTATTAGTGTGGAAAAAACACTTTTTGCACTTGTGATAGTGTTGAAAAACCACTTTTCACACTTGTGTTAGTGTTGAAAAACCACTTTTCGCACTTGTGTTGGTGCAGGAAACCACTTTTGCACTTGTATTAGTGTGGAAAAAACACTTTTTGCACTTGTGATAGTGTTGAAAAACCACTTTTCGCACTTGTGTTAGTGTTGAAAAACCACTTTTCGCACTTGTGTTAGTGTTGAAAAACCACTTTTCGCACTTGTGTTGGTGCAGGAAACCACTTTTGCACTTGTATTAGTGTGGAAAAACCACTTTTCGCACTTGTGTTAGTGTTGAAAAAGCACTTTTCGCACTTGTGTTGGTGCAGGAAACCACTTTTGCACTTGTATTAGTGTGGAAAAAACACTTTTTGCACTTGTGATAGTGTTGAAAAACCACTTTTCGCACTTGTGTTAGTGTTGAAAAACCACTTTTCGCACTTGTGTTAGTGTTGAAAAACCACTTTTCGCACTTGTGTTGGTGCAGGAAACCACTTTTGCACTTGTATTAGTGTGGAAAAAACACTTTTTGCACTTGTGATAGTGTTGAAAAACCACTTTTCGCACTTGTGTTAGTGTTGAAAAAGCACTTTTCGCACTTGTGTTGGTGCAGGAAACCACTTTTGCACTTGTATTAGTGTGGAAAAAACACTTTTTGCACTTGTGATAGTGTTGAAAAACCACTTTTCGCACTTGTGTTAGTGTTGAAAAACCACTTTTCGCACTTGTGTTGGTGCAGGAAACCACTTTTGCACTTGTATTAGTGTGGAAAAAACACTTTTTGCACTTGTGATAGTGTTGAAAAACCACTTTTCGCACTTGTGTTAGTGTTGAAAAACCACTTTTCGCACTTGTGTTGGTGCAGGAAACCACTTTTGCACTTGTATTAGTGTGGAAAAAACACTTTTCACACTTGTGTTAGTGTTGAAAAACCACTTTTCGCAATTGTGTTTGTGTTGAAAAACCACTTTTCGCACTTGTGTTGGTGCAGGAAACCACTTTTGCACTTGTATTAGTGTGGAAAAAACACTTTTCACACTTGTGTTAGTGTTGAAAAACCACTTTTCACACTTGTGTTAGTGTTGAGAAAACCACTTTTCACACTTGTGTTAGTGTTGAAAAACCACTTTTCGCACTTGTGTTGGTGCAGGAAACCACTTTTGCACTTGTATTAGTGTGGACAAAACACTTTTTGCACTTGTGATAGTGTTGAAAAACCACTTTTCGCACTTGAGTTAGTGTTGAAAAACCACTTTTCGCACTTGTTTTGGTGTAGGAAACCAATTTTGCACTTGTATTAGTGTGGAAAAACCACTTTTCGCACTTGTGTTAGTGTTGAAAAACCACTTTTTGCACTTGTGTTAGTGTTGAAAAACCACTTTTCGCACTTGTGTTAGTGTTGAAAAACCACTTTTCGCACTTGTGTTGGTGCAGGAAACCACTTTTGCACTTGTATTCGCGTGGAAAAAACACTTTTTGCACTTGTGATAGTGTTGAAAAACCACTCTTCGCACTTGTGTTAGTGTTGAAAAACCACTTTTCGCACTTGTGTTGGTGCAGGAAACCACTTTTGCACTTGTATTAGTGTGGAAAAACCACTTTTCACACTTGTGTTAGTGTTGAAAAAACACTTTTCGCACTTGTGTTAGTGTTGAAAAACCACTTTTCGCACTTGTGTTGGTGCAGGAAACCACTTTTGCACTTGTATTAGTGTGGAAAAATCACTTTTCGCACATGTGTTAGTGTTGAAAAACCACTTTTCGCACTTGTGTTAGTGTTGAAAAACCACTTTTCGCACTTGTGTTGGTGCAGGAAACCACTTTTGCACTTGTATTAGTGTGGAAAAAACACTTTTTGCACTTGTGATAGTGTTGAAAAACCACTTTTCACACTTGTGTTAGTGTTGAAAAACCACTTTTCGCACTTGTGTTGGTGCAGGAAACCACTTTTGCACTTGTATTAGTGTGGAAAAAACACTTTTTGCACTTGTGATAGTGTTGAAAAACCACTTTTCGCACTTGTGTTAGTGTTGAAAACCACTTTTCGCACTTGTGTTAGTGTTGAAAAACCACTTTTCGCACTTGTGTTGGTGCAGGAAACCACTTTTGCACTTGTATTAGTGTGGAAAAACCACTTTTCGCACTTGTGTTAGTGTTGAAAAAGCACTTTTCGCACTTGTGTTGGTGCAGGAAACCACTTTTGCACTTGTATTAGTGTGGAAAAAACACTTTTTGCACTTGTGATAGTGTTGAAAAACCACTTTTCGCACTTGTGTTAGTGTTGAAAAACCACTTTTCGCACTTGTGTTAGTGTTGAAAAACCACTTTTCGCACTTGTGTTGGTGCAGGAAACCACTTTTGCACTTGTATTAGTGTGGAAAAAACACTTTTTGCACTTGTGATAGTGTTGAGAAACCACTTTTCGCACTTGTGTTAGTGTTGAAAAAGCACTTTTCGCACTTGTGTTGGTGCAGGAAACCACTTTTGCACTTGTATTAGTGTGGAAAAAACACTTTTTGCACTTGTGATAGTGTTGAAAAACCACTTTTCGCACTTGTGTTAGTGTTGAAAAACCACTTTTCGCACTTGTGTTGGTGCAGGAAACCACTTTTGCACTTGTATTAGTGTGGAAAAAACACTTTTTGCACTTGTGATAGTGTTGAAAAACCACTTTTCGCACTTGTGTTAGTGTTGAAAAACCACTTTTCGCACTTGTGTTGGTGCAGGAAACCACTTTTGCACTTGTATTAGTGTGGAAAAAACACTTTCACACTTGTGTTAGTGTTGAAAAACCACTTTTCGCAATTGTGTTGTGTTGAAAAACCACTTTTCGCACTTGTGTTGGTGCTGGAAACCACTTTTGCACTTGTATTAGTGTGGGAAAAACACTTTCACACTTGTGTTAGTGTTGAAAAACCACTTTTCACACTTGTGTTAGTGTTGAAAAACCACTTTTCACGATTAGTGTTA